>NW_026683674.1:0-25000 GCF_030247195.1 Topomyia yanbarensis | reverse complement strand
AATTATAGAAAACCAACAAAACGAACGAAATAGAAAGTAAAGCAAAAAATTAAATAATAGGTTTTTAAATTCATAAAATGAGTAGAGAAATTAATGTAAATCAAAATTATAAAATACACGAATCAAATTAAATGGTTATTAAATAAAAATTAAAATTATATTTAGAAATAGTTATAAGATTAATAGAATAAATTGACTCATACTAAAAAATTGAATGAAATAAAAGGAATGACTGAACATGAAATGCATAAAATTAAAGATATGAATAAAATGAATCAAATGAATAAAATGAATCAAATGAATCAAATGAATCAAATGAATCAAATGAATCAAATGAATCAGATGAATCAAATTAATCAAATGAATCAAATTGATTTAATTCATCCAGTGAATACAATGAATCAAATGAATGAAATGGATCAAATGAATAAAATGAATGGATGAACAAAATGAATAAAGTAAAAAATAAATATAATGCATAAATAAAACAAAGGAATCAAATAAACAAAATAAGCTGAAATGATAAAATGAATAAAAAGAAGAAAATGAGCAGAATTAAATGCATTGATTAAAATGAAAAATTGAACAATGGTAAAAGATTATAAATTAATATAAAGAAATAAATTGAATCAAATAAATTATTTGGATGAAATGATTGAAACTGAAAAAGTAGTCAGATTATTAAAATGAAGAAACTGAACAAAATGAATAAACTGGAAAAAATGAATATATTGCATGCAATGAAAACAATGAATAAAATAAGTTAAATGAATAATATGAGTAAAATGCACAAAAAAACAAAACTGATCAGGGTGAATCCAAAGAATGAAACGAATAAAATAAGTAAAATGACGCAGATGAACAAAACGAATAGAAATATGCTGAATGGAATAAGTAATTAAAATGAAATGATCATATATTTTAAGTTAAAAAACATTTTTGAATAAAGAAAATGAATAAACCGGATTGTACGAATTTGAGAACCATTGCATCAGAAAGTTTTGAAATGTTTTTGAAAATCCCATTTTCTGAGAAAAGGCTAATAAATATACAATGAACTTTCTAGCGCTTCCGTCTATTTTGGTTTTATTCTTTTCGTTTTCATGCTTCTTTACTTGACGGCGTCGTTTTAAGATTATCTGGTATATCTACTTTATTGTTGGACCTTAATTAATTATCAGGAACCTAGAACGTTCAATTTACTGTGAAATTCGAAGTTTACTTTTTGGTCACATATTCCCGAAAAAAGATTCATGTGCAGAACGGAATTTACTGGTCCAGTAATTTAACGCGCAATTGAATATAGTAAAGTGAGACAAGGTCACATGTACTTTCAAGCCCCTTGAACAGAGAACGACAGAGGGAGAATGCGATTCGTGAATGAGACAGGTAGATATTTCAAAATTTTTATTTGCATTGAAGTAAATAGTGTGAAATGTCTAGGCTATGTCGATAGCATAAAAGCCGTACATTCAGTTGATTGCAATGCAGTCTCTTTCCATTCATCCTTATAGCTTTCATATTGTTTCGTTCGGAATTCTCGTGCAGAAAATATGGATAAATAAGTCCTATACAGACCAATACTGTGAAAAAGAAATGGTTCAAACTACTCAGTATATCCAGATATGGACGACGATAAGATAGAAGACACATTGTAGTTGCATCCCCCATCGAGAATGGGTACTTTGGGAGACTTCTTTTCCTGGATCTAATTTGTGGATATTTTTGGTCTTTGATCTGTTATTTTTCATGAAAGCCTAGAGCCTTTTTGTCTCTTGCTGTATGCAGAAGCCGTCCCCACTCCACTCGGTCCATTGCTGCTTTGTAGCGCGCACGACGTTGCTACGGATTCAATCTGCCCAATCGTCCCACCTTTCCGAACAAATGGCTTAAACGCCACCTCTTTCGAGGACCACTTGTCGTGCTTTAGGGTTGCCCAACCAGAAACCCAGCCTCAGGGCGGGTCGATATAGCGAAGGTTTAGAGGAACGACCTAGCAGACGCAACTGAATCGAGAGGTACTCAGTGTCATGCATCAAATTACCCGAATAAACCAAAGAAGTTCGCTTTCCTATCCGAAATACCTAAGAACACCACTCGTATTGTCTCATCACTGGAAGAATGCCTCAAAAACCAAATAACTAAACTGAAAAGAGACTTGAGTGGTGGGGCTAAGATTCCCAAGTAGCCCACTTGGAGTAAATATCACCAAAAAACTACAAAACTACAACGACGCGAAACATGAGATACCTCTTCAAATTCGTAATCTCTATGGGAACATGGCTAACATGACGACATTAACACTAAAACATTATTTGCCGGAAGAACAATTAACATGACTAATTTATTTAAGTAACTGGCATTTTCACAACTTAACCTAGGATTTTTCTACGGTGTTGCCTATATTCTTTCTGTTCCCTACTGTGTGCGGATGAGCGATCGCTATTTCCTACCGGGCTAACGTGCCATAATGCGACCGAACTTTTGTTTGCCGGGTGCGTGTATCGGCTAAACTTTCACCATGCGCATGGATTTTGTGGTAGGTGTACTTACAGTCTTTTTCGTTGCTTGCCCACTCACATTCGCACTACTGCGAAGACTGTCCTGATGCGGCGATGTATCTACACTGGCGGTGATGAATCTGCGCAAGCGGCGATTAAGGATCTTCGGATGTCTTCCTGCGTACGGGATTAGATAACTACTGGCACTGTCGGTACGCCGAACAAGCTGCCAGAAACAAAAAACGTGCACACCGGATGGTTATGACGTGCAGGTCCAGTGAGCAAAGCGTTGCAGAAATCGTGCACTTCTGATTTTTGGTTGAAGCGCCAGAATTTCCAAAGCTACCACTTGTGTCTAGACCGCGTCGGTGGTCGAAGGGGCGGTGTGGTGAGCCGATGAATGACCAACTAAATGGGAGAATAAAAGCCGTCGCACGGCTATCGACACCGTGAACGCATTGTCTCTTTTTTATAAGCACCAATTGTTAATTTACCTTTTTATTCGGTTTTCTAACGCACACAAATTTCCGCACTTCCTACTGCTAACTTTCACGCAACACCTAAGAACAGACAATTACTAATCGGCAAGACATCTCACATTTTTAAGCTAGACAAACCTTTCGACACCGCGGGACAAATTTAACTAACACGCACTCTAGCCTCTTTCACAGTCTAGATTGAAATGGATGAGAAGCTATTCCTAAAACCCTCAGATAAACGATTTTTGGTTTTAGATACCCGGAAGTAGGGTGTTGAGCCTATTATAGCAGTAGAGCCTATTGTTACCATATTTTTCACCCCTTGGTTTTAAACCGAAACCGCGAGTTTATATTATCGTAATATAGCAAAAACTTTGTTGGTATAAAAAGATCAGATTGTTTTCTACTATAACAGTCAACATATATGTCGATAACTAACGATAAACTTCGATTTTTAGGTATATAAAACTTACCTTCTTAATACTAGTTGGAAATTCCACCTTCAGGATAGTAAATCGCACGGGAGCGATTTGTGCGCTAAGCGAAATTCAGTTAAGTCAGCGGCACATTTTCGTCAAATTTCAGCTCACAACACCAGAATCACAAAACATATTTCACCGAAACATACCTTCAATTTGACAGGGGAACATTTTTATCGGAAATTCACATTTAAATTGATGACACAACGCTAGATTGAGTGTATGTTTAAAATAGGCACAAAATAAATATGATGGTACACATTATTACGCGATTGCTTCAAGCGCACTACCACCATAAAAGCAATTATTTTACATTCATCATGCGGTAAACAATCACCCGTGCTGCCAGACTGCATTATTGAATTTACATTTTTATTGCAATTAAAATAAAATTTCATTAAACTTACATTACAGAATACATCTCACATACGGTTCAATCAATTAAAATTATATAACAATAAACAATATTTTAGTTGAAGGTCGCTAGACGGTGAGATAACATATTTTTCCCAAGTATCTTATCCTATGCCTCAACGCGAGTCTAAATCTATTGATGACATTTGGTTCTTGACCGGCGATGAACAGATTCTATCAGCCGTCTGCCGATGGTAGCAGAATGAAAGGGTGCGAAAAGATCTAACGCAAAACACTACCGTCAAAATGAATAGGTGATCAGATGTCAGCCCAAATAAAACTTTAAACTGACTAGTATCGATGATCGCAGGTCAATAAGTACTGAAAATTTGTCGCGTCTGTTTTTATGAATCTAATTTCATGTTCCGTTATTGCTAACAAGCCCATGTATCAGGTTAACAATCAATTGTATTTCCCTACAATAGTCGTTATTATCGCTCGTATACGCGTATTTTACAAACAATCCAATATGGCAAATAGTAAGTGCTTCCCAAATTTACAACTTCTCACGCTATCATAACTCTTTGTCTGTATAACGTGTTATCACTCGGTAGTTTTTAACCCATTAAATATATCGTAGAGAAGAAATATCGAAATCTGTCTAAATATTGTTGCAATAAATAATGATTCGGCCCATTACGTGTATAAGATTAGCTTTCTAGGCAATACTCCCACGTTCGGCTGTGTGGAGTTCAAATTGAATTTGTTTAGAAAACAAAGGATACTCTCGGTAGCTGGCAGAATTAAAAAAAAAACAAGCAAAAACCAAATAAGATCTTTTTTTGGAATGATCATGTACTAAAGAACTAAATTATTAACTAAATAAAATATTAAACTATGTCTTTTAGATCTCATCGCTTGCTTGGAGCGAATCCTAGACCTTATACCTTTCTAAACATCCCACTCCGCGACATCTATGGAAAAGTCTAAAGAATCGTCGTCCTTCCGTCAAGTAGGTGGAGCATCAACACTTCTCGTCTACCTTATCCTTTATCCTTCCCCGCGAACGATGGGGATGGTTAGTCCAGAAATGATGAATATCATGCTGTTGAGGTTATAATATGGGTCAGATTGGTATGAATTCCCAGTTATCATTTCCTAAGCAACTCTTATTAGATAATCAGCAGTCAAACCTAATGAAGTCAGGGTGCAATCCGCCAAAATCATCGTGTAACGCTACACAATAAACAATATTTTAGTTAAAGTTACAATTTTTTAAACAGAATGCAGTAAATCTAAAAAGTCTTTAGTTCTTGAACAAGATGTTAACGCTGTGCTCTAATGAAGCACCCATTCAGTTCGAATTATCATTTGTGACCAAGATTTTGGCAATTGATTCCGATTTGTTTGCTAAATATTCTATACCATTTTCGGAAGAAAATGTATTAGGTGATCAAATTTCCTCTTCAGCTCCCGACAATATTGATCCTTAAACAAATTATATACAACTATTAATAGTTATATTTTAGAGCAATTTCCCACAATGTAATGCGCCATGATGTTTCAAATTTCAGACAAAAAATCTGTGTTTATGTTACTGACAAAAATCATTAATGTCTTTTATTAGTACAGCTTATTCCTAGTTTGTGCGTCGTGAAAAATATTATTGATAATTCAATATTAAGTAAATAAAGTAATATTTTTCACTAACATTTGTTTATTGATAGTATGTACGTTTAGATAGTGCTAATGATAAACTAAGGTGTAAAAATTATCAAAGTATACCCGCATATTCACCAATATAACAATATAAATTACATCGAAAATTTTAAAAATTGTCAATGTTTTTGATTTACAATAAAACTAGGAAAAGAATCCACGAGAAAAAAAATCTGGCAGCACTTCGCATCGTTACTGCTTTGGCCCTTTCAAAAAAATGTCATCTGTTGTCATCATCAGCTGTCATCACGAAATATATGCAGTTTCATTTCGATCAAATCGCTTTCGTGTCGTATTTTTTTTAAAGCGATAGTGAAATAACGGTTTGGATTACATTGGCTACAGGTAAGTGATTCCATTTTAAAAGATCATTTCGTAGTGGTGATCACATCTCTAATTTCAAGGAAGAATGGAGCCGCTGGATCTACGGGTACGAGTCAGCGATGATAGTGCCATCGAAAACATTGCTGAAAATCAGGACAGTACATCATTCCATTTGGAAAAAGGTGGGTAAAAATAAATATTGAGTGGTTCCCCTGAAAAAATTGCCTGAAATGCATAAACTTGCTGGCAATGTACTTACAAAAGAAAGAAAATAATTGCCAAATAAATTAAAATCATATGTGGTTTAATTTGAAGATATTTTAAAATGACTCGTACTGCCGTTATAAGCATTTTTGTCCCATGTTCTATGGGATTCACTATATACATGGGACAATTATGCATAAAACGGCAGCGTAATTGTATTTCTCGTTTTATTCTTTTACATTAGAAATTAAGTGTATGATAACTGATCCCGTAGTAGTATAAGAATGAAGTCCCAAAAACAGGTTGCTTTGCTCACGTCAAATCTGTGATCGCTCGGATGTGTCAAAATTATGCCGTTTTGAAAATCGTACACTGAACAAAAAGACTTGTCCCGTCTGTGCTTGAATTTGGTACGAGTTAGTTTTAATTTATTTTGAATATATTTTGTTTTTTAGAATAATACTACAATCATGCATTTTATATTATATTAACCAATCACATATCGATGGGAGGATATTGGAAATTATTTTATATTATATTATATTATATTATATTATATTATATTATATTATATTATATTATATTATATTATATTATATTATATTATATTATATTATATTATATTATATTATATTATATTATATTATATTATATTATATTATATTATATTATATTATATTATATTATATTATATTATATTATATTATATTATATTATATTATATTATATTATATTATATTATATTATATTATATTATATTATATTATATTATATTATATTATATTATATTATATTATATTATATTATATTATATTATATTATATTATATTATATTATATTATATTATATTATATTATATTATATTATATTATATTATATTATATTATATTATATTATATTATATTATATTATATTATATTATATTATATTATATTATATTATATTATATTATATTATATTATATTATATTATATTATATTATATTATATTATATTATATTACATTATATTACATTATATTATATTTATGTATATAAAAATCAATGTATGTTTGTATGTATGTATGTCTGCTAACTACATCTAAAGTATAAGTCCGATCATGATAAAATTTTGGCATTCGCATTCCTTCTCCCAAGGAGATATTCATGGTAAGGTTAACCTGAGCTTTGGGGGGTTGCTTAAGAATAATAATTATTCATATATCCACATAATATTTGACATAAGTATCTCTCCCACTAAGCAGGTGACCATGGCGGGTGGGGTGTATCACGAAAGGGGGAAGGGGCGGAGGAAGGGTGGGCTCTGAAGTAATCCTTATCTATTCATTCAATTTAATGATTCAATTTTGACATAAGTATTCCTTCCACCAAAAAGATGGTCATGGGGTGGATTGTATGCATGATGCATGAATGGGGGGTTGGGGTACCCGAGCCGAGGAAGGGGAGGGGGGGGGGGTGCACCGAAGAACTTTTTTTAGTTCTATATATTATTTGGCATACGTATTTCTTCCATTAAGGAAGTGGGCATGATTGATGGTTTCGGAACCTAAACGAAAGGGAGGGTTTCTGAAGCAATATCTATCAATTGATATAAAAATCTGCAATTTCATTGCATTTAGGTATTCCAGCACACAAATGGAATGGCAAGAATTTATTTGATAGAGAACTTTTACGCGAATGACAATATTGATGACAATTGATAAATTGCATGAATTCGTCGAAAATTAAATTAGGTTGAAAAGAAAAAATTGAAAATTGCACGTGCGATCGCTTCAGCAAAGTACTGAAGGAATGCAACACTGTTTTATAGGACGAATTCACAATGACATAAAAGGAACCCATCGAATATTCAATTTTTATTACCGAATATTTGGTGACGTAGTCGGTGATCTTCGTCATATTTTGCCTGTTGTTCCACACCTACTGATGAAATCAATTCTTGCTTAAGGGGTAGTAAATTTTGATGAAAGAAATATCGCCGTCAAAACATTTTTATTTGCGATACCGAGTCTATTCAGTCAATAATGCAAGATATGAGCGATATTTTCCAAAATGTTCACCGCAAAATATAGGAAATTGGATGAGTTACAGTGAATTTTCAGGAGTTATGCGATGTACACCATAATTCAACATTTACTAAACCAAATTGTTTGCAATTTTGTACAGTTCTTCTTCACATCATTACTTATTATTTTTACAATGACAAGTTGGACGATTTTTTTCCCTCCCCAAGGTTGAGGGGTTTGACGGTATTGCAAACATCATCAGGCATATTGCGTGCATCAGCTACTTTAAGACGGTTATTGCTTTACGCCTCGATAGTTGTGCATCGAGGAGACCGAGAGGGCTTCTGTGCCTTTTTATGTTCTATGTTTCTTCATACTCTGCACAAGCGCATACAAACGCTCAACCACTGGTCTGTGCGCGGTGACGTGGCCGACTGGCGGCTCGTCGTGCATTGATTTTTCCTGTGTGCCGTGTTTGCAAATATTGTTCCACAATTTGATGGCGGTTTTCGTGGACGGGGCTCACAGTGGGAGTCATTGTGTGTCCATTTATCGGTCGAATTCGTCATCGTGCATATACTAATTAAATTAATTTAATAATTAAATTAATTTAATAAATACATACGTAGAAACCTATTGGTTGTCGCTTTGTAATAATCGTAGTTTTTCGTACTACTGTACAATTGTTATGTGCCAGTCGTATGTCTATCTGTGTATGTGTTCGTCTGAGTATTTGCGACAGTTGGGTCAAGGAATGGATGCAAAACTGGCGTATATGATAGAATAATTTGTGCATTTGGTTCTATTCATTCGGGAAAGTCGGATTGGATAAATTAGGATACAATGAATTTACCGACGCACGTGAGTCATCCATTCCCGGCCAGCATAGTATGTATGATGAAAGTCTAATAGCATGCAATTGTCGTTAATGATAAATATACAATATTTGCTGCATTTAGACGTTTTTGATTACATGTTACATGTGTTTTTCTATTCTACTTTGTTAGTCTGTACTTTTGCACATATATTAGTTTGCTTTTCCATTACTGATGTATACCAAAATAGTATCGGTCAATTTATACACTTCTAATCAGGCTCTTGGCATCTTTTTTTCTTTATTCGGCATGTTATGATTCATTTTATTGATATATCTCTACTATACGCTATCTATACTCATATAGATACAAACGCTCGTGGCCTTCGCGGTAACACAAACCTTGCCACAAACGCGACCATGCAATTGCAATAATCCACACATACTGTTGTCTTTTGCTGTATGCAGAAGCCACTCTACTTGGTCCATTGCTTCTTGTTCTTGTAGGGTCGCCCTCAAGAACCATCTTTAGCTTATCCGGAAAACCGTACTCGTGCATTACCTGCCATAGCTAATCTCGATCGATTCAGTCATACGCCGATTTGAAATCGAAGAACAAGTGATGTGTGGGCACATTGTATTCGTGCACTTTTGCAGAACCTGCCGTATCGCGAATATTTGGTCCGTGGTAGCGAGGGAATCCATGAATCCCACTTGGTAGTGCTCCACGAACTCCCTTGCAAATGGTGACAATCGGTGGCAGAATTTGGGAGAGGACCTTGTAGGCGGTGCTAAGTAGTGTGATCGCGCTGTAGTTGCAGCAATCCCTTTTTGTAGATTGGGCAAACGACACCATCCATCCACTCCTCCGGAAGAATCTCCTTCTCTCAATTTTTTGCGATCAACCAGTGTAGCGCGTTTTTAATAGCTCGCTGGGTAGTTGATTTACACTGGCAGCTTTGTTGTTTTTCAGCCGACCGATCTCCTCCTTGACTTCTTGGAGATCAGGGGCTGGCAGCCTATCCTCTTCTGCGCGTGCTCCAAGATCCGTTGCCATACCGCATCCGTCCTCTGCTGCTTCACCGTTGAGGTGCTCGTCATAGTACTGCTTCAACCTCTCAATCACCACACACTCGTTCGTAAGAAGGTTGCCGTCTAAGTCCCTCCACATATCGGCTTGCGCGAACTGTTCAGCTTCTCATAGAGCATCCGTGTGTCGTTTATACGGTGCAGTTGTTCCATCGCTTCGCGATCTCGTTCCTCCTGCAAGCTGTTTGGCCCGATTACCGGTCTAAACATTACCTCCCTTCCTACCTGAGCGTTCATATCACCGATGACGATTTTCACGTCCCGTTGCGAACAACCGTCGTACACCTCCTTCAGCTTCGCATAGAACGCTTCCTTCTCGTCATCGGGTCTCCCATCTTGTGGGCAGTGTACGTTGATGATGTTGTAGTTGAAGAAGCTGCCTTTGATCATCAACTTCATCGTCCAATCACGCGTTGACGCATCCTACCCAACACTACAAAGCCGCTTCCCAGCTCGTTGGTTGTGCCACAGCTCGGGTAGAAAGTAGCCACCCGATGCCCGCTTTTCCATACCTTTTGTCCTGTCAAGCAAAGTTCCTGCCGTGCTACGACTTTAAATTTGCGTGGTTGGAGCTCGTCGTAGATTATCCTTTCGAGAGCTGGAAAGCAGAGTGACCTGCAGTTCCATGTTCCGAGTTTCCAATCGTAGTCCTTATTTCATCGCGTAGGTCTTTGGCGATTGATCCAATTCGTATTTTCTTCTGCATTGTTCATAACGGTTAGTTGTCCAGGGCAGCTTGTTCGGCCTTCCCCAACCCCCTGTCTCGCCGGAAGACAATCGTGTCAGCTCTATTCCCACGCTGACAAGAGGACGACACATCAGCCGCCTGTAACATGGAGAACAGACGCTGTTTTGAGCCGCCTTAACATGGGGAACAGACGCTCGGATGGATTCACCTTCCGAAAAGAGGAGCCCCCTTCCCTACGACCATGGTTCCACCGGGGTTGGTTACCCGATCTTTCCTATAGTTACTCGTACCCCAACTGGCACCGCGGAGGTGTATGGATAGGAGTTACTGGACAAGAGGCTAAGGACCACTGTGGCGAACCACCGGGTCTATATTACGCATTGTCCAGTTATTTACCAACTAAAATTATCGGTGCTAGCTGATTCCGATTTGCCCAGCTCAAGATGGTGGGATGAGCTTACAATAATATGAAGACCATTGTGTTCTTTGCTCGATAGCGGAAATAGCTCAATTGGATGAAGCGGCAGTACCACTGTCAACATTCAATTCAACACTTTCCAGAACCAGCATTGTAAGGTTTCTTTACTTTTCTTATCATTTTGACTGCGTCGATAAAGTAGTTTCGGTACGCTTCTACTAAAATGATCATTTTAGCCGAATTATATTTTCACAATAAGTGTTATTGTTGCATTATAGTAACCTATGGTTAACATGGTCAGTATGACACACAAACTTTTTTCAATATTGTTCGCCAAAATCCTACCGTAGGTTTTTATTCATGTAGTATTCCGCTAGAAAACTATATTTAACCCTCCGGAAGTCGTGCATATGGCCCACTGAACGAGCGGCCGCTGATACTCTAACACGATTTCGCTAGCTTATCAAAGCAGCGTGCACTAGCGCGACTGCCGGAAGGTTAAATTATACGAGAAATAGTAGAAAATCTGAACTAACTAACTATTTGTGATATTGTACATGTATAATCCACGAGAAAAAAAAGATGGGTGGGTAATGTCTGCGACATAACCGGAGAGATGTAGAATACATAAGGAACACGTTCTTCAAATATGTTGATACTCATTAGGATTTTCGGACAAAAGCTGATTTGGGCGAGGAATATTTCAAATTATTCTTTACAAAAATGATGGTGGTCCTGAAAAGGACCGGTTTTGTTGGCGTTGTTGGCCTTGGTGAGGGAGATGGCTAACGATGAAATTAATTGTTAGCATGAGGAAGTCGCGTAGTACTGGACAATGGAAGAACAGATAATAATTGATTCCTGAAAATCAATTTTTCTTTATTCATGTAAATTATACATACTTACAAATCTAACAGAAGATTCCTGATCATATTTCTGAATCATTAGTGCGAACATTGTGTAATTTGGTTAAGTACAATGAAAGTTACAAACTTTCCAAACTCGACCTTCTGTTCATTCAGAAATATTGAAATGGGGTGTCGTGGTCACAATAAAAAAAGATGGGTGGGTAATGTCTGTCACATAACCGGAGCGTCGTGATTTCAATTCGAGACGTTAATTTAAAACTAATAATATTCAACAGAATCACGTTTGAATGGGAAATTTTCAAATAATTCTCTATGGTAATAATGGTGGTTCTGAAAAGAACCTTTGGTATCGGCGTTGGTGTTGATGGTGATGCGCTGGATCGTTGGATATTTTTGGCATGATAGTTACGTGCCTGGCGAACTGTTTTGTAGCCTCGAACAAAACGACAAGACTGGCTTCTTCGGGTACCATTACGGCTGAACTTTATAAGCTTAGCTCGACTTTGAAATCCTGCACAATCTCACGAATCAGACACTGGTAGGGCCATTTTGTTTGCTACTAGCACGGAGCTGCACAAAAAATCATTTAATACAGTTAGTTCACGGGGGCTGCCAAAAAGCTTGAATAGAAGCATGCGACTTCAACGTTTCTCTTAAACACATGCAACAACACATTCGTTTTGGTAATACTGATAATAACAGTAGAAAGGAATGGAAAAGCAGTGCACGAAACGAGCGAGAGGATAATTTAAATTTTTGTTCCGTGTGCAAGCTACTTCTTTCCACCCAACGTATTATGTTGCTTGTTGAAAATTTGCTACACACCTTAAAATAAAAGTTTCAGTTTAACTCTCACTAGAACACAATTGATTGGTCCTGAAAAGAACCGTTGCTTTTATTGTAATTTACGCCCACTCCCACAAACCGACCAAGTAGGCATCAGTGGCTTCATTACGGCTGAGTTTTGTAAGCGTAGCTCGACTTTGAAGTAATACACAACCTTACGAACCAGACGCTGGAATGTTAGCCAGCGGATTAGTTGCTCCGTTGCCCTTTAGTTGGGGCGAAATACTAGCATGGCGACAGTTCCTGATCGGTAGTTGGTTGCGATGGGCCACCAGTAGCTGGGCACTTTTGCGGACCGTCATCATCGCCAACTGCTTTCCTCCGGTGGACTGGCTGCTTGCTAGTGCTTGAACGAATACGAATGATGAGAAAAACCGACCGACCAATATTCATATATGAAAACACAAGAAAGCACTACTATCGCTCTCCCGCTCGTTTTCGTGCCATTCCTGTGCCTTTCCTTTCCGTTCGGCTACCAATACTAGCATAACCAAAACGAATATTCTGTCTTTCCATCGCCTTCAATCTAGTGGCCAGTGCTAGCAAACTTGCATGTTCAGTTTTTCAATAACAACATTCCAACAATATTTTCAAAGAATGTTGCAGATTTGAAAAGAAGGAAGGAGAAGATTTTCACAAACTTAAATTCTTTTGTTTTATTTGTTAGCGCTGATAAAGGCTATTTAGTTTGCTACTAGCAAGGAGCTGCACAAACAAATCGATTTATGCAGTTAATCAATGGAGGCTGCCAAAAAGTTCGAATAAAAGCATGCGACTAGTGTACTTTGCATGTTCTATATTTTATCAATACTAGAGAGGATCAATAAAATAATTCAAATTGTAATAGCGACATGCAATTGTGGCAACACTGGTCATGAGATGGTGGGGGAACACGCACATTCGTTTTAGTTATGATGGTAGTAGCAGCAGAAAGGAATGGAAAAGCAGTGCACGAAAACGAGCGAGAGAAGATAATTTAAATTCTCTTTCTTTCTTTCCACACATCGTATTTCTTATATTGCTTTCTGAAAATTATTTGTTATACACCATAAAATGTAAATTTCAGTTTAACTCTTATTAGAACACAATTAATTGGTCCTGTAAAGAACCGTTTATTGTTTTATTGCGGGAGCATAATTCAGACGCACTCCCCGCGGACACGGTGAGCTAGAAAGCACTATTTTGCATTCTCGAACAAACCGACCAAGTAGGCATCGTTGGCTTCTCGGGGCATCATTACGACTGAGCTTTGTAAGCGTAGCTCGACTTTGCAGTCCTGCACAATGTCACGACCCAGACGCTGGAACGATAGCCTACTCTGTTGCCCTTTAGTTGGGGCGAAATTCTTGCAGGGCGACAGTTCCGATGAGTCACCAGTAGCTGGGGCACTTTTTCCGTCCGTCGCTATTGCCAACTGCTTTCCTTCGGTGGACTGGCTGCTTGCTAGTGCTTGAACGAATACGAATGATGAGAAAAACCGAACGACCAATATTCATATACGAGAAAGCACTACTATCGCTCTCTCGCTCGTTTTCGTGCCATTCCTGCGCCTTTCCTTTCCGTTCGGCTACCAATACTAGCATAACCAAAACGAATATTCTGTCTTTCCATCGCCTTCAATCTAGTGGCCAATGCTAGCAAACTTGCATGTTCAGTTTTTCAATAACAACATTCAAACAATATTTTCAAAGAATGTTGCAGATTTGAAAAGAAGGAAGGAAAAGATTTTCACAAATTTAAATTCTTTCGTGTTATTTGTTAGCGCTGATAAAGGCTATTTAGTTTGCTACTAGCAAGGAGCTGCACAAACAAATCGATTTATGCAGTTAATCAACGGAGGCTGCCAAAAAGTTCGAATAAA
Organism: Topomyia yanbarensis; assembly: GCF_030247195.1. Lineage (NCBI taxonomy): Eukaryota > Metazoa > Arthropoda > Insecta > Diptera > Culicidae > Topomyia > Topomyia yanbarensis. The sequence continues at coordinate 10,351 of NW_026683674.1, read as the reverse complement.
AGCATGCGACTAGTGTACTTTGCACGTTCTATATTTTATCAATACTAGAGAGGATCAATAAAATAATTCAAATTGTAATAGCGACATGCAATTGTGGCAACACTGGTCATGAGATGGTGGGGGAACACGCACATTCGTTTTAGTTATGATGGTAGTAGCAGCAGAAAGGAATGGAAAAGCAGTGCACGAAAACGAGCGAGAGGATAATTTAAATTCTCTTTCTTTCTTTCCACACATCGTATTTCTTATATTGCTTTCTGAAAATTATTTGTTATACACCATAAAATGTAAATTTCAGTTTAACTCTTATTAGAACACAATTAATTGGTCCTGTAATGAACCGTTTATTGTTTTATTGCGGGAGCATAATTCAGGCGCACTCCCCGCGGACACGGTGAGCTAGAAAGCACTATTTTGCATTCTCGAACAAACCGACCAAGTAGGCATCGTTGGCTTCTCGGGGCATCATTACGACTGAGCTTTGTAAGCGTAGCTCGACTTTGCAGTCCTGCACAATCTCACGACCCAGACGCTGGAACGATAGCCTACTCTGTTGCCCTTTAGTTGGGGCGAAATTCTTGCAGGGCGACAGTTCCTGATCGGGTTGCGATGAGTCACCAGTAGCTGGGGCACTTTTTCCGCCGTCGTCATCGCCGACTGCTTTTCTTCGGTGGACTGGCTGCTTGCTAGTGCTTGAACGAATACGAATGATGAGAAAAACCGACCGACAGATATTTATATAATCGCGCTAATATGCACTACTATCGCTTTCTCGCTCGTTCTCGTGCCGTGCATGAGCCTTTCCTTTCCGTCCGGCTTCTAATGGCCTAACCAAAGGAATATGCCGTCTTTCCCCCACCAAGTGCTCTCGTCAAGCAACCCAATGCGAATAACCATACGAACAAACATGTAATGGACCTATATATAAACTTTTCATTATTTTATTGTTCGGTTGGTCTACCATAACGACGGCTCTGTGCGGGATGGGCTGAAAATTTTCACTTTTCCGAGTCGTTTTCGAAAGATTTTTCAAAACACATTTTTTTGTTATTAGTACATGTTATACATACTTCAATTTTTAATACAGCATAGAGGAACATATTTGCAACAAATTGGTCTAAAAATCAAATCATTCTGTTAAGTATGATAAAAGTTATTAACGTTCAAAATCTGACGCGGCGCCGCAGCCGATATTTTGAAACGGGACCCCTATATTGAAACCTTAAATGTATTCTACATTAAAAAATGTTCGGCAAAACCGTTGTTTTTGCATTGTAGCATAACCCGCATAAATAAATACTATTCCAGAAATCTTCGGTACCATTTCCTAACTATTCATATAATACTCACCATATTGGGAATACTACTGATTCATTCCACCATTATAATTCAACTATTATACTACCATACTCATTTTAGTTACCATTTCCAATACCTTCCGTGTATCCTATATTGGAGATTTGTATACTACATTGTACTTTTGCGCTAGAGGTTAATATTGCTCTGGTGTTCTTTGCTATTCGCATATGGTCAAGGCTTCTGTCTGTCACGTTACAAGTTTACGCATATTTAATAAAATAAGTCTGCAAAAACGATAAAATTAGATTATATCCAAATTGCACATTATTAAGGTCACTAAGGCGCACATTTTTTCTACAGAAAGTTATTTTCTATCATGAATGGTTTTCGCTTTATTGTAATTTTGATACGTCTGTCACGTTACACAATTTTCGCAGTGAGTTTGGAGGTTACCCTACTAAATTGAAAAAGTCTGTTCCGTTGGCCCCCAAATTTGCGTGAACACAGTTTTAAGTTGAGGTTTGGAAATCAAAGAAGAGTTTGAAATATAATTTTCGTGAAGAAAAACTTCTTTTTCGATTTTATGGAGTATTCTCAATGATCTGTCACGTTACAACCAGAATCTGTCACGTTACAGTTCTGTGTTTTTATTGAAGCAAGGATCAAGACAGTCGTACACAAATCATCACTGATCTGGGAACTGAGTATTAACGGGAAATTTCATGTTTATTTTAAAAAACATATTGGTTTTGATGAATAAACGTGAATAACTTATGAAAAGGTTGTAATTTCACGAAGTAACACTTTGTGTCGAAAAAAAAATCTAAAATAGCTTAAAAACATCTGCATTTTGAAGGACAATCTTTCATGAGCATTTCGAATTGCAAAAACATTTTTAAAGACATTCTATAACTAAATTATTCACAGAAAAAATTGAATTAAAATTAAAAATTAAAGGATTTTTGAAATAAGTTTCAAGTTTTTGTTATAAAATCATATATTGTTATTTTATTCACAATGCAATTATATTTTAAAGCTTCTTTATTTAATTAAATTTTAAACGCGGTATGTTTTTTAGCGTTTGGTATTTGTGAGTAACTTATTAAAAGCGCGTATTTTCACCACTAGATATTTTCTTTAAAAAAATCAAAATATTTTGGAAAATTTTTCTTAAGAACATTTTGCTTCGAAATGATATTAACTATTAATAGTGTATGACAAAAGTACACTGAAAAAAATCCAAACGTTTATTCTATTTGTTTCATACCGCTTAAAATTCATATGAAGAAGAAATGCTATTGTTATCACGCGCACACGCACCTTCTATGTATCAACTGTATAAACTATGTATGCACACACATAAGTTGTATGTGCTTATTGTTATAGAATGGGGTTTTATGTGCCAAATAGTTATGAAATGTGAATGTAAGATTAATATTTCTTGTAAATACACACATAAGGTTTATATGCCAGCGAATAGTGTCTATATGCCTCCGTTAATTGCAAAAATCTATGTGTAAAATCAATAGGCATAACGTTTTCTTTTTTGAGTGTATATTTATGACTGGAAAATATTAGGAAATTTGGAAGCATACTTAAAGTCGTTGTGAAAAATGCTTTCTTACTAATAACTTGCAATGCAATCACCGTTTCTTCTATTTTTAGACTTGCGTTAACAAAAAAATCATTGTTTTTTGTTATTGTATTTTTCAACTTTTTTTGTCTTTTCTTTTTGAAAAATTTCACCAAAAAATATTCGCAGAGAAGAATTAGAACTCGCTATCATATAGTTTTGCTGTACAAATGGCGATTTTCGAACAATATATTTTGAAAGTAGCGTAGATCTCATACGGTTTTCTTAAATAATACTCTTGAATAAAAATTGCTTGCTTAACAATGCAAAATACTAAGTCTCTCATACAGATGAAACGTAAAAAAGTTTCATCAGAGTCGAAGATGCTCACCATTTTTGACGTAATTGTATCAAACTTGATGCAATTCCTGAATGGCAGAAAACATCTGGCACGTTACATAAGATCAACTATGTTTTCTCAAAAATGAATAAAACTATAAGGTTTTCACAATACAGTTTCAAAAAGTAGACTCAAAGTAGTAAGAAAAAATGTAGGTTAGACACTGTATGCAAACTGTTAGTGTGGTCCACAAAACTTTTTCGAATTTTTGATCTGTCACGTTACAAGTTATTTGTTTTTCATTACTTCACAATTCAAAAAAAAGCATTTTTCCATATTCATCTCAAATTTTCAAGCAATATAATCAAATTTAAATTAGACTACGATGGAAAAATGTGGTTCCAGGTAAAGAGTTGAAAGTATGGATTTTGTTTACTTTTTTATCTCCTAACGGTATTTCAGTCATTTTCAGGTCATGCAAGAACCATCAACAAAGTTTTATAAATGACAGATATGGAATTTTTTTCTGGGATCATAATTCATTTTGTTTAATATTAGAGGTTATATACAAACGGGAAAAAATAGTTTGACGCAAAATTTAATAAAAAAAATGTTCGCCTATGGTTGCCATTTCCGGAGCCTTGACCATATCTGTTCACGCTGCTCCAAAAACCTGTAGCTTAACATGATCAAAAATCCTCGTCTTGCAATATTACGGCGATAGCTCAGTTGGATAAAGCGACAGTCCAGTTAGTCTCAACCAAGCTCTCATCAGAATATTGCATGTAACAAAATGAAATTTCATCAATCGATAGAATTGAAATGTGAAAGGTAAGACTTTTTTTCTGCGCCAAGATTTTATATATTGCTAGATCTAAAATGTACATACCACCATAATCTGTGTAGTTCTTGAATGGTATGTTGTCAAAAAGTATATGGAAAATCGCATATTTTGGTATGGTGACTGTTCTTAACGACCCGTTGTTTGTATGGTCGAGCATGGAAAAACGACACTGGTTATGTTCGATATTATACCAGGCACTGGTTAATCTATTGTTGAACGAACCACATTGAAAATAGTTTTTCGATGTTTGATACAATGGTTGGCATATGGTATAGATTTATGCGGGAACCTAACGCCATATTGGTCATAGGACTGAAAACAATACCCCAAATGATGGAAACATACATAATACAAATTATCCATTTATGGTTCCGATTTATGCGCTCCCCCATTGATATAGGATAATAATTATTTATTATATACTACCTAATAGAAACTCATTGACTTATATAATATTCTAAAAACAGGAACTATAAAGATTGAATCGAGTTATTGGAGCGTTGACTGGGATGCGAAATACAAAAATACGCACCCCGATGGAAATGAAGTGCAGCCGTTATCAAATGAATATGAAAATCCAGTCGAGGTTGAGTGTACAAATGATTTATCAGAACATAATTTCTCATGCGATGGTCGAGAAGATGATTTGAACTGATACCAAACGTGGCGGATCACGTAAGAATAAAACGAAATTGTACTCAGAATCAACGTTGCAAACCGTGCTGAACGAAGTCCGAAATGGTTTTATGACACAATATCATGCAGAAAAGCACCACGGAATACCAACTGCAACAGTACGCTACCGTTTAAGTAACAAATTCAAAAACAAAGGCAGAACAGGACCTTTTCCAGTATTGACAGATCGCGAAGAAATTGAAATTGTGTACTGGCTGCAACAGATGGAACGTAAAGGGTTTCCGATTTCTCGAAATTGTTTAATATCAAAGGTTTCTAGCTTTTTGGAAGCCCACCCTAGACCGAATCCGTTTCGAGACAACATTCCAGGTAAAATTTACTGTTTCCGTTATATCCTGAAGTCGCATGAATGGTTCTTTGGCCGATAGTGCATAAAGACGATTTTGTTTGATTTTCAGAGCGACGTACACTCAGCGCCTTACTAGTGCACAGAGTGCACGTCGCCGAAGTGCCGGAAGGTTAGGATTTGATTTAGCTCCACAACGGTATCAATGGACAAGATTTGTATATTTTCCTGATTTCACGTTATGTTGAACAAGCACAGAAATGTGCACAATCACATGTATGTTCACATCGAATTTCCTGGGAGTCTTTTATGCACTTGTTTTCTATAACACAAGTTCACCTAAAATTTCATAATTTAACCTTTCTATACTTTTAAGAAGAGTGTTCACTTATGTGATAGTTCAATTTGGTGAAAAGTCTGCAATTTGATAGTGTGTTAACTAAATAGAGCTTGTAAAAATAAACTGATGAATTATATGGCACAAATTTATAGGCGATATGTACACTCAGGCAAACAACATAGTGAATTTCATAAGAATATCATATCTTTTCCAGCCACAAGTAGACGGAAAAAATGTAATGGAAATGCAAAATCGTGAATAAAGTGCCATGAATTCTGGAACAATCACGTTTTTACGTTACGAAAACAGGGCTGTGAACAAAAATAATGTGTTTCATGATTATGTTCAATTTACCTTCAATAACGCCCGCATAACGCTTTTATTCATGGAAATATTTGTTTCTGTTTTGTGAACTTCAGATACGGTCTCCTCCAAGTCATTTCTAATTTAATTAATAGTACGCGAACTAGTTCACAACTTTATCAACATTATTCATAAAACCAACGGTTGACTCATGATGTTTTTCATAGATATAGGAACCTTAGTTCACATAATCAAAATTTCCTTGATATTTTCTCTTGAACTATTTCACGAAAATCGGAATGTTATGCCTAAATCCATTCAATCCTCGTGAACTAATTCATGATGTCTAATATATTAGTCACGATCCAATATCCGAACTCGTGAAATAGTTCACGAATCATGAAATGTAATTCATGTATTCGTGAACTGGTTCACGATACCTAGTATAATAGTTACAACTTACCATTCGTTTTTGTGAAATAGTTCACGAAATCATAAAATATTGTTCATGTATTCGTGAACACGTTCATGATTCCTAGCACATAATTTACAATCTATTTTGCGTTCTACAGATATTTAGAAGATATCCTTAATCATTTAAAATTTCATGCAACATGGTAATGCAATTTTCACGTGAACTCTTTCACAAAATTTGGAGTATTATTCGTGGAATCATTTTTGTTCCATGCACTTTTTTATGAAATGCCCACCTGCTAGCGACCATTAATAGGTACTAGCAGTAAATATAAAAGAAACTATTAGAACCTCAAACATCGACCATCGTTATTCACTTGATAAGGTTATTTGTGATGCCTGGACAGAAATGGAAACCGGACTGAGAACCCCAAATAGTGTGCGTGAAATAGTTCACAGAATAAGTAAGGTCTAAAATAAAATATCACGATAACATGAACAGAAATTACAAAAATCGTGACTAAGACCTTGAAATCATGACCATAAATCACACAACTCGTGATAAAATATCTAAAATCGTGACTAAGATCCTGAAATCATGAACATGAATTACTCTATTCATAACTAAAATGTCACGATAACATGAACAGAAAGTTATAAAAATCGTGACTAAAATCCTGAAATCATGAACATAAATCACACAATCCGTGACAAAAATATCTAAAATTGTGACTAAGATCCTTAAATCATGAACATGAATCACTCTACTCATGACTAAAATATCACGATAACGTGAATAGAAATTACGAATCCTGAAATCATGAACCTTAATCCCGCTAATCTGACAGAAAATAAACAACAGAACTCATGAATAAAATAGTGCGGTGACGTGATGAGAAATCACCAGAATCACGAATAAGTTTTTGAAATATTGAACAACTTTTGACTGTCGGCTATGTATTCCCAAATCATGAACAAGAATCACAACAAAAACATGTCCAGGGAACAACAACAGAAACCCAACCAAACATTCTAATGTAACGCCATGTATATACTTGGGGCGAGCTAGTTTTTATAAAACACAAATAGTTTCATGAATAGGTTTATTATTCATAATTTCAGGAATTTATTCACGGTTTTCGTCATTCATTCAGTTCACGAAATCGTGACCTTTTGTTCATAAATTTATGAACAGATTATTTTCCGTGTAAGGCATACGTAAATATTAAAATTATCTTATGAAACGGCATTTATTTCGTCAAATCGGTTTGCTATGACTCCATAAAGCACCTTTGATTTTTCATAAGTCAAAATTATACATTTTTTTGTGTTTATGGAAATCAAAAGATGCTCGCATAAAATTCAATCGACACGCATATGCAATAGCTTATAAAATGTTAAGATAATCACAATAGTCGTATATCTTTATATTAATCGCATGGAAACATAGTTTCATTACTTTTCTATACTTCATAATAAAATTCTTATGAGCTTCGCTATACGTTGTACCTGAGTGTAATGGAAGCATCCCTGGTTTTACTATACTATATATTCTCTCCAAATACATGATTTTTTCTGTTACAGGTAGACGTTGGGTAAAGTGTTTTATGAAACGTCATCCCCAAATTTCTTTCCGGACACCCGAAGGTGTTACATCGGCAAGTGCTAAAGTTTCTGAGCACAATATAAGAGAATGGTTTAAAACTGTTTCGGAGTATTTAGCTGAAAACGAACTCAGTGATGTGCTTAATGATCCATCTCGTGTCTTCAACGGCGACGAGAGTGGCTTTTGCATAAACCCAATCCCAAAAAGGGTTATTGCTACCAAAGGAAATAAAAATGTGTCAATCGTTGAGCCAGCAAACTCCAAACAAAACATAACCGTATTATTCTCATTCGCTGCCGATGGTACGGTGGTTCCGCCGGATGTGATCCTTCCGTACAAAAGACTTCGAAAAGACATTATTCAAAGTTTTCCGGGACATTGGGGTCTTGGATGCTCAGACGCTGGATGGATGGATACAAAAAACTTCGTTCTTTATATACAAAAAGTTTTTCATCCTGCTTTGCTCAGAAGAAACGTTAAATTGCCTATAATATATTTCGTTGACGGACACAAGTCGCATACTGCCTTTGAAGCGGCAGATGTCTGTGCAAAATTAGGAATCATTCTTATAGCACTGATTCCAAATGCTACGCGAATACTGCAACCGGCGGATGTAGGTATATTTAGACCTTTGAAAAATAGCTGGTCACAAGTGGTGGATACTTGGAAATCGAAACACAAGTCAGAATTCGTAACCATTGTAAACTTTGGATCCTTGCTGGACAAAGCGATGAAAGCGGCGTTGAAGCAGTCTACCATACAAAATGCTTTTAGGGTATGTGGGTTGTATCCGTTCGATGCGGATAGTGTTGATTACACCAAATGCATTGCCAAGAACCAGAAGTTAATGGAAAGCACAGTTGACATATTAGTACAACCAGGAGAGTATATAGACGATAGTCATGAAAATACAAACATGGCGACCGGAAATCAACAAGGTGCGCGGGAGAAAGAATCTCAAACTCTTGGTTTCGACGACTCGCTGACCTCAATGATATTGATCCCAGTTTCTGCTATTGAAGAATTGATCGAAATAATCGGCGAAGCAAAGTTGGATCAATTTAAAAACCAGAATTACGTGCCTGTGACAAAGGAAGATGAAGCGCTGTTGCACGTATATTCTAATATAATCTCCCGTTATTCAATACCACAAGATGCGGCTACGCTTGTCAGAGGTATGAAATACACACAGTCACTTAACTAACATTATTATACTTATAAAAGAATACTAAATTCACATATATGGATGATTTTAGGATATTCAATTATTTTAGGATTTTTTCTCTCGAATTTTCCTCACTTTTACAGATGAGTTGAGTTAGTATGAATTAGAACTAATGCGAGATATAAATAGATAAAAAATGGCAGTTTAATTAAACAAATTAATCAGCACTTTTGAACGAAAGATCGTAAATGTTAAAGTAATGATATCCACTATTTAGCTTTCCGAAACTTAACTAACTGAAAGTTGTGAGTTTGGTGTTCGATAGAAAATTTTCCTAGCTTTCTAATGGAACTAGACGAATTAAAATACAAACTATACATTTTGAGTAGTAGGTAATTTAATACAAACAAGTTTGATTTTTTCACTTTAGAACAATCTTGCTCTACAAATAGTAAAGACATTCCTGTTGTCGCAAGGGATGAGCTACAAGAGACTGCAAATAGGGATGAGCTACAAGAGACTGCAAATGCAACTTATGAAAACGGCTTTGTCGATGGTAAGAAAAACATATTTTGACTTGAGATGCTTGCAATTTAATTATTGCCTTTTTATTCTATATTTAGATAACTCTGATGCTGGTAATATCACGACTTTACCAACGTTAGTTGATATTACAAATAATTGTGAGAATGCTGCTAAACGTAAATGCGAGTTTTCTGATATATTTGATTTGCCTGCAACACCGAAACGGAACAAGAAGCATCGAAATTATAAACACTCTTCAACCGTGGTTCTCACTGCACATGAACGTATGCAGGAACTGCTTGCGAACGAAAAACAAAAACAAGATGCAGAAAATCAAAAGCGGTTGAATGTGCAGAAAAGATTGGAACGTAAACGAGAAAAAGAAGCAGAAATTGAAAATAAAAAGAGGGCTGCTGTTGCACGAGCAGTGGAGCGTTTAGAAAAGAAAAAACTGTGTGAAGAAATTCGCAAAGCTAAGAAATTAGAGAGAGAAAATAAAAAACAAACAAAAAAGATTGTAAAAGTGGGAGGAAAGAAAACAAAACTTTTAGTATAATTAAATGACTTATCTAAGAATGTGGTTGAAACAAAATATATTAATTTTATCCGAAATTCTTTACTATTACGACTTGTAAAATCGGTGCCATACATTCGCATAACACTTTTTTTATTCAGTTCGTTTATTTAAAAAGCACAAATGCGTTAGCAGCTCGCATAACACTTGCATTAAATGTAAGACAAAACACTAAAAGATATCAAAACCAAACAAATTTTCATTAATTCCTTTAGCCATAGTCGCCAAAAAGAAAGATGTTGACGTACTCTTTAACGCTCTAGTTATTGATCTGGCTCTTTCGTATTGATTTGTTCTTTTACGGTTTCCACTATGAAATTGTTCAAATGGAACCACTGTTTCAGGCAGGTGGGGGGGGGGGGGGGAGAGTGACCCCTGGCGTTCTT
>NW_026683673.1:0-25000 GCF_030247195.1 Topomyia yanbarensis | reverse complement strand
AAGCGCTCATCATCGGTTTCATGGCAGCGAGGTGAGCAGACAAAAGAAGGCATCGTTTTTTCAGCAAGGTCGCTGTGGGCAAAAATTCCGCGAATTGCGAGGAATAAACCACCGAAGGGACAGTACCCGTGCTGAATTAGGCCGTTTTCCCATACATTGCAGCTATTGAATTTAATACCCGGTCAAAACGATGGCATTTCTGCACTCGTAAGTGTTTTTTCCAATACAAATAGGTTAGCGATCTGAGAGGTTATTTAAAGTGCATTTTGCCAACTGGTTTCTGTTTTTAAAAATAATCAAAATTTCTAATGGGAATGGGATAGAAAATGAAAAGAGAAAAAAATACGGAAAATCCTTCTAGTCCAGTTTTTATTTTTTTATTTACCAGGCTTCAAAAAAATTTAATTCACCAGCGACGGTTACTCCCGTAGAAACGGCTGCACTGCAGTTTTGAGCTCGCGGTAGCTACAAAAATTCTAACTAGCGGCTCCTGAAGAAAAACAAACTGCATGCGAAATTGGAGAAACAGCTTCCTCCACGGAAGATGCAGAGGAATTCAAGTAAGTCGAAATATTTAGTATCATCTGTAAAATTATTCATGGTTAATCTTTTAGCATGGCGGATGCAAGTTTGCAATTGAAAATTATTCGCAAAGTTCTGGTAGAATCAAAACTTGATCTGGAGGTGCAGCGATAGGATCCTTCTTTGCCGCTATACTCAGTTAAAACTTTAGAAGCTTTACGCCTGAAGCCGGAACTGCTTCAGGGAGTCTGTGTTTCAACGCCCATTCCAAGATTCAGGAGACGGCTCTACATACTCTGTTGGCCGATCCGCCACAGAACATGATCGCCCAGTCAGTCGGTAACAGAAAAAACCAATGCTTTCGTGCTGGCAGTTCTCAGTTGAGTCGATCCGTTAAAAAACTCCGCAGGTGATGTGCCTTTCCCCCCGCATGAACTGGCAATTCAGAAGGGGGAAGTAGCTGCCAAAATGGCAAAGTTTTGTCCGGAAATCAAACATCGTTCGCCGTTCGCGGTGGAGAGATCGTCAAAAGTGCGAAGCTGATCATCAGAATACCCGGCAAGCTGATGGGCTGCAATATAAAGTTCCGGGCTTTCGACATTAAGAAGATTGCCGTTTTTGTACTGATTTTTGCATGTTATGATTCATCCGGATACACAAGCAACTGTCGTCGTCTTGCCAGATGATGTTCTCGGTCACATACGAGCGGGAAGTGATTGAGTACGCCGTAACCAATCCCATCGTGATTTGGCTGGCGCGGGAGCAAGAATCACTCGATAACACCAAAAAGTACTACGTCATATGCCACTACCAGGACGAGAAATATCAAGCAATTTCGAACACGTGATTACCGTCGGACAAGCGATCATTTTCAGTCATGAGTGTAGGACAGTGGGGAATGAGGCGCCGGTAAACAAACAATTAAATGCAATAGTTTCAGTACAAACATGTCATGTTTCAACATAGTCCCAAACCCCCACATGTCAAATTGTTACATTTTGTCATCCCCTCTAAAAGAGTTACATAATTTATTAACGGTCCCTAAATTTATGTATTTCAATAGCAGCATATACTGATCATGAATATGTATCGAAGAAGGTGTTTTATTTAAAAAATTTCAAAACCCTCCGCCAATGGTAGGGTAATGAGCCTCTGTTGGTCTTATTAGGAAGGAGCCGCACTGGTTCGTTATTCACTCTGCCTTCAACCAATGGAATGTCTAAAAATTGGCATCAATATCTTTGCTTTGCTCTCAAGTTTTTCGTATGTAATAACGGCATTCAATTAGCAAAGGACTGGATATTGATCTAGTTCCTTAGAATTTTTCAGACAGCTCTATGCGCAAACGATTTCTTTAATGTCCTGTATTTCGAGCATTTTTCGAGATAATGATAATTTAGAAGAGTGATGTCTGCGACAAAGTTTTTCAGCACGTTAAGGACTGTCTCATGGTACATAGAATTGCTTGATTTACTACCACCACAGAGAACAGACATCAATGTTCCAACAAATAAATTAATAATATTCGTGTAAGCAGCAAACGAATATCCGTTAACATACTTGCATTGCGTTACTAGCTTATCCCAACCTTTAGGACAATCACAGACTATCAAACATAACACTCGAAGACAATAGTGTTATGCCTGTTTGTCTGTGATGGTTTAATTATGTATATCATATTGAAATCTGATTTTCTTCCTTAGAAAAATCCTTTATTTTTGTTCTATTGCGATAGCCTATAAGGTAGAGGAGCCGTTATTCATCTCATTAGTCAGGATGTCACACTTTTTCGATTGTAACTCGGCTTACAGTGATTGGATTGCGCTTAAATAGGTATCAACATGCTTGCTTCGTTCTTAAGAAGCAGTGACATAAAAAATCTGGTTTGGAAAATGTAAAATACTCGCGTTTGAGCGAAAGTCGAGTACAACGAACCCTTATTCATCCTATCATTTGACCTAATGCGTTGAATAGAGGGAGCAGACACTGTTCTAACTGTATTCAAATGGGTGGGATGAATATAGGAGCTAAGATGAATAAGGGCACAGTAACCCTCGGTGAACACTGAAACATAACGTGAATTATGCAATGTATGACCTCCGATCGGCCTGTTTTCGGTAGAATTATGTTTAGTATGCCTGAAAATGACAAATAAAGCTTCTGAATGTAACAGCAGAAAACGCATTTTAAAAGTAGACTCGCAACACAAAAGTTTTTATGTTAGTAAAATATTGAATAGTGATATAATTATTATTCTGAGAAACCAATGAAATATTATTTTATCATTAGCTTGAAATACCAAAAATTTTCATATTCCAAAAGCTGCACATACAGAGTAGATATGGGCGAAACAGTTCACTTCGAAGAACCATTCCCGACTGAACAGTTCTGTAAAAAGAACTAGTTCAGATGAACCGTTCTTCCGTTCAGCTGATATTTTACTTGTATCTAGCGAATGTCTCTCAAAACATTCGATTCTTGGAGAGGAACCAAACAGATGCTGCCCAAACTATTATACCCCTGTATGCTTAACAAGTTCATCAAGGGTAGCGATTTCTTCATGATGTATAACTAGAGAAATAGAGAATATGATGAGTCGTTCGCTTGTGAGTCGTTCTTCGCCGGTTCCATTCTGGGAGAGCACAGAGAGCGGTTTGTGGGACGGCAAGTCGGTTCATTTTCATTCGTTCGCCTAAAAATCGGTCCGAGAAATTCGTCAAACGGCTTTGGGTCAGGTTCAGTTCATTCGCTTTGAAGAGAATTGAGAACTACCGTTCTTTTAAAAAGAACTTCCGTTCGCTCATTCTCTTCGAAGAACCAGTTCACTTGAACCGTTCGCGAACGAATGGCCCATCTCTAATACAGAGCATGAAATGTACTGAATTCGTGTAATATTTTTATTTTTTTCATTTCCTGCCTTGGGCTGATGCTTCGGAGGGTCGCTAATAGGAACAATTTTATATGTCAATAGGATCATAGCACTAGCCATGTGGCTAAGCAAAGCTGCGAACAATAATGTCCAATTTTGCTACAAAATGTAATATCGCGGGTATTATAAATTTGATTTGTTTTATTCATTTGGTTATTATAATAGGGTAAAGAGCCTATTTTCTCATTTGAAACTGTTTATAACTAATTGGAATATAATTAAATTTTATTTTTTAATTCTAATGCAACACCAGCTTAAACATTTTGTCTCCATTGTATTGTGAAAAGCAATAGTTCACGAACTGGTTTATACCGCAGGTAGGGTAGCGAATTCTTCCTTGAATCTGTCCTTTACATGTATATCCTTGGTATGCGTTGGCGTATATGCTTACAAAATGGTACCAGTAATAAAAAAGGAAGTAAAGAAAAATGCATATACAAATTCAAAAAATCATACTTATACATATTGGCTCGCTCTTCATCGTAACTGAATATTGCGATTTTTTTCTTAAATCTACATTGCGACTTTTCAGCCATGCGCCACAAGGCCGTACGTTGAATTACGCGCCCATCTAATTTGCATCAGTGCGAGATAGACAATACTCGTATAAGCAAATTTTTAGATGTAAGAAAGTTTGCAAGTTTATGTTTAGTTTTGGTACCTCGAATTTAACTGCCTTTAGCGCGTTTAGAATCGTGCTAGCACCGGCAAGTGCCCTCTAGCTGTTATAATATCTAGTCCCATTCTAGCAACCAGACTATTTGTCGCATGGCAGTGCATGTGTTCGGCTTCGTAACTATTTTTGTTCCATTTTCTTATACAGCCGCTCTCTCGTATGTTCATGTGTTCGGTTAGGGTTGCACTTGTGTTTCTTTCCAGTTTGTACATGATGGTGCATCCATAGGTTCCGCTGCCGTTCAGGGGAAATGTCGGTATCGCAATTGTATTGATGTTGAAATCGATGTATCCGAACATGTTTGGCTGAGTTTAATGGTGAAATCGATTTCCATAGAGCTCGCATCTTTGCAGCTGCGTGGAATCAATAGGTTAAGTATAGGGCAGATGTGAGTTACTTTTCGGTTCCTTACTTTTTCTTGCTGAAAACAAAATAAAAACAAACAAGCGAACAATAAAATAATAGACGAATATTAGAAAACGTTTGTTCCAGAACACGTAGAAACTGAAAGTACTCCGGAGCAAACAGGGAAAAAATCGAACCTGTATTCTCTTCTCATTTTTCTTCTTCGTGTAGCAGACCGGAATAAAAAAGAGCAAGTATTTGTTGCTCCGAAACACTTCCGTGTACTGGAACAAACCTTTTGAGTAAGACACAAGAGGCGGAGGAGGTTTATCAGCTCAACCCAGTAAGTTCAGTCCAAAAATTAACCGGAATTTTGGCTAAATCTAGTTAGCGTCCGACTCCCGTTATACAACTGATTCTCATTACAATCGGCTGTCACTGGAGCCGGATACTAGCTAGAGCTAGCCAAAATTTCAGCTAAATTTTACTGAGAACATTTGTCCCGGAACTACGTCAATAAAAATTTTAATATGAATGCATCGTTAGGTTCCTTCTTCACAAAAATTTTGCCATACACGGTAAGTTCGTACAACCTCTCACACGAATGTGTTTTCCAATATCACCAGTATGGTAAATACATGACCGCAAATATTATACCGGAAAGGCAATTCGTACTACACTCGGCTAGGAACTTCTCAAAAGAAAAGCAAGGATTCACTTGTGTAAACCTACTTCTGATGAAGAGCGAAACGTTAGCACACACATGCATTCGGTTAAGACAGATTCTCAGCCAATATTGTTGTGCTCTTGTGTGGGCGCTCACTAATGTGAAATATGATGTAACCGTGCATCAAACTTCCTGCAAAACCTCAGACATCATAACTGTAACCATTCTCCGGGATATACTCGGGCGTGTTTGCCAGGAAGACACCTGGAGAAACCGTTTAGCAACTCACAAGCTTGTTTTATGTACACCGTTTTTCAATTTTAAAATATCAACATGAAAAATAAATAAACAAACAACAGCTGATAACGATTTTCAGCTGTCAAAAGCGACTTCTAACGGCAAACGCACAGACTAGTTTTCGCGAGCAAATGTCAAAATTCCGCACGGAAGAAGGAAAAATATTTCGCGACCTCATTTCGCAAGAGGTGCATACTTAGCTTAAGAGAAATATGGCAAATATAGGTTTTTCAAAAGAAATTTCCAGTAATTTTGCACCAATGTGTTATTGAGATTTTTATAATAGCTACAAGAAAACACAATACAGTAAGATTCCGTTTTTGGCATGCTCTATTTTTGGCAACAAAAAAGTTTCGTTATTGGCAACATTATTTTTGTTCATAGTAAATCTTTTTAAAAATGCTCAATAATCATTTTGTTGTAATAATGGATATCGCTTTTGACTTTATTTCCAAACATATTTACTATGTTTTATCCTATTTTGCGAACTGTAAATAACAAACTTGTCAAGTGATATAATAAAACTTGCGTCATACTTTTAAGTGGATAAAATTGGTTTTCATTTCAATAAATAATATCGATGATATCGCCAAATCTATTTCATTCTCCAATGGTCACTAACTAAACAATTCACTCAGTTGTAGCTTATTTTTTGTCATACCAACATTCCGGCCTCCGTGCATCATTGATCAAAGCAATCTGCTGAATGACAGCGATTTCATGTTTGAAATTTTCGGACGATCTAACAACAATTTCAATCTACGCACTACAAGCAGTATCCTAATAGTCCATAGTCTATTTAATGAAAAAAACATCCTCAATTTAACCACCTGGTCGTCCCACGCCTCCACCCGAATTCGTGTTTAACGAGCAATAAATCTGTTATGATTCTCTCGGTATTTTTATGGTTCTACATTTTTCCCCCCACGCGCTCCTGTTTTGCCCCAACCAACGCAGCGATTTTTCTGCCAGTGTCATTTTTTTTCGCATGGTAGCCCGTGTCCGCCCTATCAATCGCCATCCATCTATGAATGATTCGTCGACTAACCTGGTCACGGTCCGCCAAACGTTTCACCAGATAAGCGGGGAGGAACTTGCAGGTTTTTTTTTATATTAATTCCCCGTATTTTTTGTTTTGTTTCAACTGCACCCAGCACAAATAACTTTCCGGTCTCCATTTTTATTTCGTTGCACCAGCCACCCGGCGACGACTGACCCAACGCCACACCGACCGACACTCGATACTCGAATGGGATTTTTTACACCCGTTCGTTTGTTTGATTTGGTCGTTATTATTTTTTCCACCCGTGCTTAAAGAGTGTGCTTCTGCAGCGCTTGAATGGTTGTCTAGTTGTGTTTGGATTTTTCAATAGCTCAAACCGAAAGTACACTTGTGATAAAAGAGTGGAATTCAATGATCGGTTGGAAATTTATTCTGTCTATTCTAATCGATTATAACGCACTCTAATAAAACAGAATACCTGAATCGTTGGAAAACTTTTCCCTCGATATCCTCTCAACTATCTGCGAAATCGCTAGTTTCCTTTTGAAGATTACTGACTACAACTTAATCCCTGTAATCAAAAGTACCCATTTGTCTCCCCCACCTTAAGAAGTAAGTGAGCGCAATCCGTTTTTGTTAGGGGTAACCCAGCAGAACGGCAGACTACCTCTTCGAACGCTGCTGCTTTGTTATTTGTTGGTGTGTGCAGACCGCGCGTCACCGCCTACTCTGCTCTTGCATCGAGCACAGGACGACAGAAGCAACAAAAAGCGAACGAAACACAGAGCAACTTTTTCAGCACTGCCGAACGACTCTCTGGTCTCTCTCTCTCTGTCGTACAATAGGCCTGTAAATTTTCCTTAATTACGTTGTTATATACAAATTAATTAAATTATTCATCTTGCACTTTTGCACTCCATGGTTCTTCTCGCACAGAGGCTTAGTTCACTCTCTGCAGCAGGTGCTGCCTGCCCGCAGTGCTTCTTCAAACAACACAGCAAGCGAGGTGTGTGTGTGTATAATGTGAAGTGAGTAGGGGTCCTTGCTTTGTTTTGTTACACCTTCCCCCCGCTTCGTGTTCGCCTACGCGCCCTTGCCAAGTGGAGAGGCTTTTCATTTTGTTGCACCTACCCGGAGCAGCAAAGTAGGCGCAAAGGTTGTGGCGGGTGAGTGTGTATGCTTTTATGTTTACCGCACGGAATGCACAAAAAGCGCTGCTGCTGCCACATCATAGTGACGGTGTTGCAGTTTGTGTGCTTGAGTGTGTGTGTTTGTGTATGGGGGCTGGATGTGAAAAAAAAGTTATAGTTGCTTGCTAAATTTTGGCTGGGAAAGTGCATTCCTCGTTGTTTGTTGGTTTCCCCTCTATTTTGTAAGTTGGAAATGGGTGCAACTTTACAATCCGTTCGGGAAAAAAGAGAGTTTTTTTCGGTCTGCTGCAGAAGTAGGTCAAAGGGTTAAGGAGGAGGCGTCGTTAGTTGGAGCAATATTTATATTTCATTCATTTTGTCTTTCGTTTAGTTTGCATTTAACTGATTCTGTGTTCTTTTTTCTTCTTGCAGGTAAATTCTGACTGTCTTCTCGTATATTCATTGCGGGTGTTAGCTTTTGGTAAGTTTGTTATGAACCCCTTTGCAGTGCAGTTGCACCTTCGTCCTTGTCAAGTAACTACAAGAGTCTTTCAATTTATTTCGAACAACACAGACATTTATACCCGTCGAAACAAAGGCTAGTTGAGAAGGGGGATGTTTTGAATTTACGAGCTACTATCGGTGCAATCATGTTATTCATTTCCGTAGAACATTGACGTCCCAGTTTCGTCCATATTGAATTTGTTTTAGTTTTCTGTATCAATTTTGTCAGTTATCATGGGGTTGACAAAATCGTTACATCCGTATTTCAACTACTATCAGTTACCCATGGCTTGTATTATTCACTATGGAGCGACATGAACAGGGAGAGTGAAAATGCCAATTCCAGAAGGATTAACCATCGAAACGTTCAATTCATTCATTTATAAGCCATAAACGGTTAGATAATGAAAGAGAACAGGTTATATTCGATACCTGAAAAAACACGTTTAATAATTTTGAATCTTGCTAAACCATATAGGACTGTTTATTTATTGAAAAAGACAAATTTACAAGGAAAGGCTGCATCTTCAAAGCATATTAATACGCAGACCGTGGTGTAAAAATCCGTTAATTCAACTGAGCAGATAAAACATGTCTGAAGTCGCTACCGCTACTTCTGTCTGCACTACAGGATAAAACATATCTGCGACTAAACCAGGCTAATGAAACTATAACAGGTTAGTAGAACATTGGAAAACACAGTTCATGCTTCAAAGAAGGAAAAATAAATTTCCTTCGTGTCTCATCATGTAACCATAAATCTACTTCATGAAAAGATTTCCATGATGAAACACTGATGCCCGCTAACCGCTACAGGTCTCTTTGGATGTCAGTAAATATTGTCATCTTGAATTCTGAAAGCGGTGCAAAAGCTTCATGCTGACAAAATTTTTTTTTTTTAACTTGCCAATTTTAAAATTGGGGATTTTCAGAAAACATTTTTCTTTCAATTGACATTTCATGCATACGAATTCTTTACTGTTGCCCTCGGGGGTTAAGAAGCTAATTTTGTTTTTAAATCTAATGGCATTCAGCCTAATGGACCCATTCGGTCTTAAGGTTCGAAATTTCTGGGTCTGGTTGTGCAAAATTCAATTTTTCGACTGGAGTTTAGTCGCGTTTATGGTGTTTTTTTTTTTGAATGTTCGGGTTTGCCTCGGATTCGGGTTGTATTTTACTGAGTAGAAAAAAAAACAACATGCTCCCATCACGTTCTTTCAAATTGATTATTATTGGTATCCTTTCTTTAGGTCGTATCCCAGGAAATTTTTAGAACCGCAATTCGAATCCTGTACTTTTGCTACCATTACCAATGTATACAGGGGTCTTGGTTTTAACGTTATCATGTTCGCCTTCGTGTTACATGTTGTTTTTTGTAATGAAGTTTTCTACTTCGACTAAACTTCTTAACGTACAGTACGTACCAGTACAGAATTACGGACGTGGTTTAGTTGTACACTTGAGTCAAGCTCTATTTTCACTTTAGTAGCTTCGCCATTTTCACTTACATCGCTTCATCTCGTAGGCTACAGGTCTAATATGAGTAAATCGAAGTTATTTTGTCCTGTATTACTGGCACATATATTTTCTGTAACTCGCTCATTTGATTACACAGTTGGAGGTAACGATACCCAAGCAAACGAAAATCCCATAATTCCTCCATGCTCATGGTCCAAATTCACCCCCATTTTATGGTGTTTTGATAGTGTTGGAGATGGGTTCAACCTACGTAAACACCATCACCATGGTCCGGAAGATCCCATATATAACCATATTTTGGCGCATTCATGGATTTTTGAGACCGTGTTATGGTGTTTTGATGGTTGAAAAATTTGGCGCAGGTCAATGGTTGTGTAATGTTTGAACTCATAAGAATTTGTTCAGGTACAGTATTGTTCGTGCAGTGGTATAAGCAACAAAGTGGTACCTAGAATTGTTTCTTTACTTTACTGATAGTTTTTGCTTTTTGTACTGTGCAGAATAGGAAGCTAAACTTGGATATCGTTCCCGAAGGTAGGATTACCACAAAGTACTACCTCCAATAGTGATTTGTAGTATATGAGTTTGTCACGTTAGTATTGATAACAGTGAACGACGAGTGAATGGCTAATGACTCAAGATTTTTTATGAATGTTGAAGTGGTATAGGAGCTTTCATCATATTTTCTGACTCAATGGATTTTTTTAGTTGCATCAAAAAATATTAATTATGCAAATTTCACAAGAAGGACGGGTTCAAGAGATTTTTTTTATTGTCTTTTGGACAAATGAGATGTAGGGGATAGTTTGAACGTTGTTTAAGATATTCATGGTACTGACTACGAAGACATGATATAGAGAAAAACGTGTGTAAAGTGTGTGATTCGGTTGCAGATAAAAACGGTTCAATTCATAGTTGTTTGTCTCCATAACCAATAGTCTGACTTGACGGAAGTTTTCAAAGAATTTACTTGAAATATTTAAAAAAAGGCTGAATATTTGACATTAATTTAATGGGGTCCTCAACTTTGGGTTCGACAATTCTAATTGAGCTTCACCATATTTGCCCACGCGAAGTTTTATACCATCAGCTGAAACATTGTCTATTGCTAGAATTTCTGCACACAGCTTTGAATATGTATTCAAATTATGCAAAAGTAAAAAATGATTTTTTTCAAGATAAAAGAAACACCAAAAACATCTATCTCCTGTCATTACACATCATCACAAAACACAAAGCTCCCCTCCCCACATAATTCCATGTCATTTATGGATGGACCCTTATTCCTTTCCTTATGAATGAAAAACATCGCCTTATTCCTAATTATATTAATTTTTATAGCATGAAGCTTACTGGAAGCTAATTTTTTAACATTTAGGTTCATGCTTCCAGTTAAACTATTAAAAACAATATTTCTCTCCTTCTTTCCAACATGAGCTGCACGCCAAAGGGCTTAGAACTGATGTTTAAAAAGCTTTTTCAAGGATGGTGGCTTTCGACTAATTGATCTAGAACCAGCTGAATGGTTTATGCCTAGAGCGATGCGGAATAGCCAATTGACTGATGCAAAGTTGACACACTTTCCGAATCTACAATGGACCGACAAGGCCTACTACACAGTAATGTGGAACTCACAATTCTATTAAATTGTATCCAATAAAAATGGGGGTTTGAATACAAAAAGACGCTACCACATATCGTTAAAAATGTCGATTCCTAAAAGTTTAGTAAATGTTTCCAAAATAAAAAAAAATTGAAAGAAAATCTCAAAAATATTTAGTAAAGGGTTAGGAAACTATTTCAAAATGGTAGCTGTAATAAAATCAGTAATTCAAATGAAGTAGTCGCTTCGGAATATTTTGTTTTCAATCTCCATCGAAGCTATTAATCTCAAAACCAGAGTGATACTCAATAAATCCATTTGAGAGCGGCTGAAGCAGCGTGACTACCTATATCATTACCACATTTCCGCTAAGACGTGAAAGTGCCAGCTCTTCAGTGCAATTCCGCGAGAGCTCCAATACGGGCACCACGGGAACGCATCATCGTTTTCCTCCATCAACGCAAGTTAATGAATCCTATATACACAGCTCTACTGCTCTTAGCAGTCGGTTTTCGCTCAGCCCCGTCCCGCCGCACCATGTAGTGCCACTCCATGTTAAGCTGCGAACGCTACAACATGTGCGCGCCACATGAACTCTCGGCAATGAGCCTTTTGCAGCAAATCTGAACGTCCTACACGCGAACGCACACGTGCACTTCGCTAACAATGCTGCTTCAATACTGAATTAGTGTAGTACTTCGCTCCGGTTACGGCATCTCGCGACTTCCACGAATGCACCCACTTTCGTCCCAGCAGGAGTGCCGACAAAGAAACTGATCTAGCGCTAGGGTGGTACTCTCAACGAAATTTCCCCCGCATTCAGGCAACTCGAGCCCTCTGCCAGCATATAATTATAAAATTGCTATTGCCGCCACCTGTTAGGCAGCTTCGTGTCGCCACGGTGTTGGAGCTTGGCAGCGTAATAGACACACACACACACGAAACATCTCAGTTTATTGGTTCAGTTTACTCTCGGCGCTTCAGCCTGAATGTATGTACATGTATGTCTATTTGCCTGTTGGAACAAAGCGACAAGCGAGCATCGTTTACTGACATGTGGTGAAATTATTAAATATGACGCAGATCTTTGTCTCGCACCGGCGGCACTGCTATGGAACGTCACGTTCTGCGGTGTTACGTTTACACTCCCGGTTGCAGAACGGCAGGATATGTTTAGCGACCACCGGCCGAGAGATAGGTGGATTGTTATGCGAAGGCTAAACCAAGGGCCACTAGATGGCATAATAATTACGTAAACGCATTCTATCCCTGAACGAAGCTTGGTTGGCGTAGAACGGTTCACTGGCAACAACAACAATCTCTAATAGACTGGACGGAGTGTATTTACTGCGTCACCTAGGCGGACGGCACAGTTCAGTGTAATATAATCGTACGTTAGTTTTGCGATGTTATCTTCGCTCATATTAGGTGGTACATTCGTATCAGATAACTGGTGGACTTGCTTTTCGTTGTATAATACACTCAGGTTTTTTTTTTACGCGGGGGATACGAGCCGCGTAAATGAAAACCGCGTAAATTTCAAAATCCGCGTAAATGAAAACCGCGTAAATTTCAAAATCCGCGTTAATGAAAACCGCGTAAATTTCAAAATCCGCGTAAATGAAAACCGCGTAAATTTCAAAATCCGCGTAAATGAAGACCACTTAAATTTAAGAATCCGCGATAAAGGGAACCTCATTGATGGATACCGCGTAAATTTCAAAATCCGCGTAAATGAAAACCGCGTAAATTTCAAAAACCGCGTAAATGAAAACCGCGTAAATTTCGAAAACCGCGTAAATGAAAACCGCGTAAATTTCAAAATCCGCGTAAATGAAAACCGCGTAAATTTCAAAATCCGCGTAAAAAAACCGCGTAAAAAAATACCGCGCAAAAAAAACCGCGTAAAAAAAAACTTGAGTGTATATGTGCAAATTGTAACATATAACAATTCCAACAGACGGTGTTAACTGTTCACTACCCAATACTATGTGAACAGTGGACCGTTTGAACTCATTTATGGGTGGAAAAAATTCTGAAAATAAAAATGCAATTCAATATTAAAAATTTCAAAGCAAAAGCAGATACACTTATCAACGGGTATTTGATAAAATAAACATTTCCTTGCAGTTTGGAAAAAAACACCTGTCGTCGAAAAGAAAATTAAAATTTACTTGATTAAATTGGTTTAATTTGTACCCATATTATTACAACCAAATTCGCATGATAAAAATAATTTATTTGAGTTTAAGCAACATGACACACCTATGAAAACCAGATTGCTGCATGTCGCCGATTCCCGTTGTTGAGAGCGTTATTAGTAGTTTGCATCAAGTTCTGATAGAAGGTCTTATTTCTACTTTGTCAGTTTGCCATCTTCTCTTTCAACCACGTGTTCTTGGTTATTCTGCGTCTTGGGCTATCGCGTTGAATGGTTTCAGTCCTGAATGCCGCGAGTGATGGAACTGGATAAAAGCTTACGCACAGAGTAAATTTCTACAACTAGCGAATTCTCGTTCGAGTAGCTTAATATTTGCAGTGGACTACCGCTGTATACATGGTGGCACAAATATGAGTAACGAGTCGATAAGTCGTGTTCACAGTTTGGACCTCTGTGCGGCGGCCAAGGCGGCTGCCATATACTGATGCGGTGAATTCGAAACGTTATACTCAACATATCAAAATAGATATTGTGCCAAAGGGTTTTCATCCATGTTTCGTCTTAGTGAGGAATATAATAAAATAAATAAATTGCAAATAGTGTAAAAAATAATTTGGTTCTGAAACAGTACTTTGAAAGGAAGTGAAAAATTCAAAAGCATGATTTAACACAGTGGTAATAAGTACACAAACAGGAAAGAATTCAATTTTCCCATTTGGAGCGGAATGAAATTTGTATAAAGCAACTTTTCTTAGGGGCGTTTATGATTTGCTTTTTTTAAACAAATCAATTTTTTCTTTTTTTCATTGGAAAATTGACATCTTTGGAACCGTTTGAAGGCAAGTAAAAACTTTGAAATGCAGTTTATAATTTTTTGTTTTATATCAAATGTTATGTGTCATCCCGTAAACTTTATTTTCAAGCAAGGCAACCCTCTGAGACCACTAAAATTTTTCAAACTGAGACTAGATCTTGACGTTTCATGCATTTTTAAGACTCTCGGTATTTTTCGTCGCAGAAGAAATGGCAATGGTCATTGTCACAAAAATGCTTTTTTCGGGATCGCACCAGATTTGGCGTTTCGTGACATTCGCACGAATTCGATTTTTTAAATTTCAAAGGTAATGCAACGTAATTTTTTCATGGATGAAAATTTTTGAGCAATGACTATAATTTTAAAGCGTGTCCGATTTTAAAATTCAGGATAATCAAATATTGACGCGCTAGTGCATAGTGGTCCCGACTGTTAGTTTTGCTGTTTACCCAAACTAAATAACTTTGCGTTAGATATTTTATAACCATTTATATGATTTATGAAGAACAGTTCATGTTTTAAAGAAGGAAAGAAAAAAATACATCGAGACACTGTTTCATTGGATATATTAAACTAAAGTGTTTTCCTTATAAAAAAAATATTTGCAAACTATTGCATATTTGAAAACGAATCAAAAATGTTTCTTCAGAACTTGCGGTGACATTTTTTGACTAAAGGAAATTCAACGGACAAAGAAAATTTTCAAGCTTAGTCCTTAATCAGCAGAACGGATATGCCGTCATCTACTTACCTAAAATGACTATTTAAATAGAATCCCAAACTCTCGCTAATAAAAGCAACAGTCCAAAGGATGTTTGCGGCTAAATTAGGGTCGCTGCATGCCCCTTTACATAGTGAGTTTGATGGTACGCCGGAGAGAGCCTAAGGTGAAAACCTCTATAATCGAAACAAATAGGGTATATTTGGTTTAATTCAATCCAAATTACCAGAATTTTTGCTGTTTCAAATAAATTAACAAAAAACTAGTTTACTAATATCTAATATTCAACAAGGATTTGTTGTAGGTTTGGAATTTGTTTAAAAAAATAAGTCGACTACAATTGGTTGAACATATCGTAAGAATATCAAAAGATTATTAATTCTGACTTGAGTTCTTATCTCTCTGCGTTCAGAACCACACAGGAGTGGCTTCTAGGAAACTGTAGAAACTTCGAAAAATTCTAGACATTTCTGAACAGACATGCACCAGGTTGCCTAAAACATTAAAACCACACGCAAACAATAACGAGCGTTTCCAAGAAAAGTATCAAAATTGAAAAACCCTGTACTACCTTCCTTCCCATCCGCAAACCGTAACACTCAACCGCATCGAAAATCTTTATTTATAGTCAAGCTTTCGCCAGAATCCTGCACGGAACGAGAGAGAGAGAGAGAGAGAGAGAGAGAGAGAGAGAGAGAGAGAGAGAGAGAGAGAGAGAGAGACAGCGAGACTACTTTCGTCACCGCAACCCCGTAGTTTACCCGCAGTCAGGTTTTCTAGAAGTCAGTCCCGGTGGCCCGCAGCAGTTGTTGCCACCAGTGGCGAAGAAGGTTACGCTCGCTTAGCTATGAATGCCGGTGCAGAACATATTTCACGTCCCTCTCTGGCTTTCCTACGTTACTTAGGTTGCTGTTGTAGCTACGTGGTATAACTTCCCAAGGTCTCTCAACTCAATGCTATCGGACCAGTAGTAGGTAGCAGTAGGCTGTGAAAGTCAACTGCACCACATTATGATGCTGTTCATTGTACATTTTGCACAGTCGGTCGACACAAGAGCATTTTCCGACCCACGTGTGTTGTTCTCAGCCTTCTCCCGCACTCTTCAGCTTCGTGTGTGAGTATGTTTCTGTATGGTATAAATCAGTGAATATAAAATTTATACAATTTTAATTTATGTCGAAACCTGCTCCTTGTGTGGGTTGAGGCAGGGTTGAAATGAGCTTGCTAGCAGCTACCAGAAAGGCTTCCATCAACTCGGAATGGTGCCGGTTGGTGGCAGGGTTTTTATGGGAACACTTTTGCTTGCCTGCCGGCACAATGCCCGTTTATGTGAAATTATAATGCAGTCATTATCCGGATTGTGGTTCTTGAGGGGGTTGAACAATGGGTCTCTCTCTCTTCCAATGATGGTGTGAGACAATGTCGAAAGTTGGTAGTAGAGTGTCATTACATGCTTCGCAGAAGTGCAAAGCGTTGGAGATTACTTTTTATCGCTTTTAATAACTGTTGTCTTTTGTTAGTATAGATAATTTAGGTTCAGATGTGCTTGAATGAAAAATGAATGCAGTTTAAACACAATTCAGTTAAAACGTATTTTACGTCACTTGGTTTAATCGCGACAGGGACAATTTGAATACGGGAAATATATCTTCAACCTCAAACACATCCTTGTCCGTTTAGTTTCTGTAGTATCACAGGGTAGTAACCTCGGCACTTTTATTATTTCCATCTATTTTAATGACGTTCATTTTATGTTCCGGAATAGCGTCAGGCACTCGAAACTTTAGCCGTAATAAATCTAAGGGACTGAAAGTCTTATCAATTTATTCACCCAAAAATATGGTAGTTTATAATCTTTGTTACAAGAACGGTGCTTCAATTTGTTCTGTAAAAGAGTTTTCTAGTTGATTAATCTCGACAGACGCTCCCCGAGTGATTTATGACTTATCTGGGAACCTAAAATTTAGTGACTGTGCGGGGATGAAATTAATGTGAAGTTTGCCCGATTAGCATAAAAATTGAAAATTCATCGATATGTCAATAAGACTGTAAAAATTATGGTTCATGGAAACTTTCTCATTTATAGGACTAACTTTGAAACATACTTTCTCGCAAATTTTGATGAATTTCTATGAACGTTCTAAAACTAATGCAATCAAATGGTTGCGTTTTTCAAATGGTTTTCCCTAACATAACCAACAGCTAGGTAATAAAATTGTTCGGTGGTATAAGCCACGCCTGTGTTCGATTACACTCAAGTTTTTTTTTACGCGGTTTTTTTTTGCGCGGTATTTTTTTACGCGGTTTTTTTACGCGGATTTTGAAATTTACGCGGTTTTCATTTACGCGGATTTTGAAATTTACGCGGTTTTCATTTACGCGGATTTTGAATTTTACGCGGTTTTCATTTACGCGGATTTTGAAATTTACGCGGTTTTCATTTACGCGGATTTTGAATTTTACGCGGTTTTCATTTACGCGGATTTTGAAATTTACGCGGTTTTCATTTACGCGGATTTTGAAATTTACGCGGTTTTCATTTACGCGGATTTTGAAATTTACGCGGTTTTCATTTACGCGGCTCGTATCCCCCGCGTAAAAAAAAACCTGAGTGTATTTGCAAACAAGGCGTCCATAGTTTGATTTTTCATAACACCTGCGTTAGTATGAATGCTTGTAAAACATACCGAGATTACCACAGAATATGTAGAAGCACCGATTGCCTTAATGTTCTTAACATTTATTATTTTCAAGGTAGTCTCTCAAACTTTCGTATTTCTCCAGTCTTCCTCTCTTTCTTTTTCCCTTTCTTTTTATTTTCTTCATTTTGTTTCTTCTTTCTTCGCCTTTCTGTTTCTTTCTGTTAATCCTTTTCTTTTTTTCTCTTCCTTATCCCATGCTTTGTTTCATCCTTTCTTCTTCTATTCTTATTTGGCTTTTCCCTGTTTTGTTTCTTCTATTCTTTTTTCATTTTTTCTTGTATTTTCTTATTTTTTCTTCCTTTCTTTATTTCTTTGATTTCTCCTTTTTTCATTTTTCCAATTTTTCCTTTCTTCCATTCTTTATTGGTTTCTTTATTTCTCCCTTTCTTGCACTTTTCCTTTATTCATTTCTTCTTCACCTTTTCTCCCTTTCTTTTTCTCTTCCTTTCCTCCTTCCTTTCGTTAATTCTGTAGTTTCTTATTTTCTCTTTTTCTGTTTTTATTCTCCCTTTTTTAACCATGCTTTTTTTGTTTTCTCCCCTTTGTTTTAACCCATTTCATTTCCTCATTTCTTCCTTTTTCTATTTCTCTGCTTTTTTTCATTTTTTCTCCCCTTTTTCTATCTTTTGCGTAGTCTTGCTTTTTTACTTTTTGCATGTTTTATTGTACCTTGCTTCCATTCTTAGTTTCTTTAAAACTTGCATTCTTTTTTCTTTCGTTTCTTTCACTATTTTATTCCTTTCATCCTTTTTTATTCGTTTCTTCCTTTTTTTATTTCTTCCGTTTTCTTTCCTTTTCCATCTTTTTTGCTTTCTATTCTTTTGCCTTTCATCTTTTTTCTTACTCCCTTTTTTTCTTCCTTGCTTTCATGTTCTCTTCGATCTTCTTTCCTTCTCTTCCTTTCTTTATCCTTTTTTTCCTTACTTTCATATTTTTCTCCTTATTTTCTTCCTTTTATTGTTTTCTTTATTCCTGTGTTCAGAAGCAACTTTTTTGTTCCTTTTCTTTTCTTCATGCTCTCTCTTTGTTCTTTATCTTTCAGTTTTTTCTCTTCTTCCTTCCTACCTCCCTTCCTTTAATTCATTTCTCGCTTTACTTCTCTTTTTTTCTTTTTATCTATTACTTTTTTCCCTTTTTTCGCTCTTCCTTTATATTTTTCTTCACTTTTCTCAGTTTTCTCTTGTTTCTTTTTTTCATTCTTTCTTCTTTTCGAACATGTTCCCTTTTCCTGTCTTTTGTCTTCTTTTCATCTCTCCCTTTTTATTTTTATTTTCCTTTTTGTCATCTACTATTCTTTTCTTTTCCCTTTTACATTTCTCTTTTTATGCCTTTCTCATTTTATACTCTTCTTCCACTATGTTTCTTCCCTATATTTTTTGTCCACCTTTTTTTTCTTATCCTCCTGTTTTTCTTTTTTCTTTTATTTTTAGCTTTTTTTCTTCCTGTATTCTTTTGTTGTTTCTTACTTCCTTCTTTCTTTTTTTCTTACTTCCTTTTTTTGTTTCTTCCTTACTTATTACTTTTTTGTAGTTTTCTTCCTTTCTACCATTTTTCTTTCTTCTTTTTGTAAATTTCCCTTCCATCCATTCTGGTTTCTTCTTTTCTACTTTTTTTGGTTTGCTCTTTCTCCCTCTTTCCCTTTTTTACTTCAATAGGAGTTTAAGGTTCTTTCGGGATAGACAAATCTAAACCTATCTGCGTACAATGTAAATGTACTCGATTTACCAACCACGCTATGCTCTCGTCCAGCCTATTTTTTCTTTACTTGTTTTCTATTTTCCTTTCTTCCATACTTTCTTGTTTATTGCCTTGTTCCATTTCTTTATTTTTTCTATTCTCTCCTTTTTCATTTCTTTTCTCATTTCATCTTCCATTCTTTTACCTTCCTTTTAACACTTCTATTATTCTTTTCTCCTTGTTTACCTTTCGTCTTGTGTTTGTTCTTCTTGTTTTTCCTTTCTTCCTCTTTCACTCTTCATGTCTTCCCAACTTTCTTCGTTTTGCCAATCTTCCTCTCTTGCTGTCCTCCTGTTCTGCTTATTTCATTGTTTCCTTTCCTTTCTTTCCTTTCTTTTTAGTTTCTACCTTTCTTACAAATCCTTTTTTTAATTTCTTTCCTTCCTTTTTTCCTTTTTCGTTTTTTCCCTTTGTCTTGTTTCTTTCTTCTTATATTTTCCTTCCATCCATTCTTTTTCCTTTCTACTTCTTCCCTGTACTTTCTTCTTATCATCTTTTCCTTTTACCTATTTTTTTTATTTTTGTTCTTTCTTCTTTGTTCTTCCTTTGCTTACCTCCTTTATTTACTTATTTGTTTCATCATTTCATTGCATACTTTATTCTTTTTTCTTTCTTCCTGTCGTGTATTCTTGCTTTCCATAATTTGTTTTTTCTTCCTTTTTTCCTTTTCTTTTTTCTTTTGGTTTTTTTCTTCTTTCTATTTTGTGTGCTTTCTTTAATTCATTTCTCTTATTTTTTTTTAATTTCTTCCTCTTTTTCTTTCTTTTCTTCCCCACCCCTCAGTTGGAATGTTAGTGACAGCCGAGGTTATATTTCCCTTCGTCTTTCGCACATCACCTTCCCGTAGTAGAATTGGTTGGTAACATTTTGTTTTTCGTGTGTACATAGAGTTGTCTGAGTACGGAATGTCTCTGATTCAAGTGCAATGAACGAAGGAATTAAAAAGAAATAAATGTAGCCACCGCTACGGTGACCACGAATGTAATTTCGTTTTCAACAGGGGCAATTTGCGTATTTCGACAAGCTTTTGATATTTAATGAAAATTCACCTGGAATCTGTGATTCACATAACCCGACCCCTAGTAACCAGCTAGTCCGGGAGACGACAGAAGAGTTCATTCATCTTAATAACTTCATGCTCACTAGTCACTAGCGGTAATTAGATGATAGAAGCTTTCGCTCGAAAGAAACTCGAATTTGAACAATTTGTGTAAATGACAATAGGCCGGCCGATAAGGACACTCGTGTGCCTGGTATAAAGTTTTCTAATATCCAATAAACTTTCTCCTTTCCTCTAGTTCGGATAGATTGTGCTGTACATCAGAGTGGTGTTGCTTTTATTGGTGTCACCGTTTCGTGTCGTCTTGCCGCCCCTTATCCTGTCTAGTGGGTGAGGTAATCTTTCGGACTGTCATCTTTGGCTTTGTGATGCCACTTGAATTCAAACATGGTTGATTTCTTTTCCACGAGCTCGACGGGGGCTGTTTCCTGTTTCGTTTGTTGGTTGGGCGAAAGAAAAAAAAGAAACTGTGCGCGGTAACTGTTCCTGGAGTCCGATAAGGTGAGGGGATCGGCTGGAGCATGGTTGTTGCTGTTACTGGCTTTCTCTTCCGCACTCGAATCGTTAGTCATTGTTGGATGGTGTGTCTAATCCCTTGAGGTGGAATGATAAGCACCGCACAGAAGCTACACCGACCTCGGTTTCGGACCGGGACGAAAAGAAAGAAGTTGAAATGTGTTTCTAGGATTCATTTTTACGGTCGTTCAGTTGCGATGAAATGAAAAAGTTACCTCTGCTGGGCGGTTGTGTTGGTTTTGTTGTTGTTATTGTTGGTCGCTACCGTATTTTTCGGTTCCAGCGATTGCTCCGGAGAGGGACGGAAATAAGTCAGACATATTGCGTCTATCATATTTCACGAGATAAGATAGGGGAATTAAGAGTCGTGCTGAGATAAGATGGGAGGAAATCATAAATATACATTTGTGCTTCTGCTGCAAGCAAGTTTTCCCGCTCCCTTTTTCTGGGCCATTCGCGTTTGAGAGCTGCTTTCAGAATCGCGCGCTACCGTGCTCGGGATTTTCTTATTTTCCGACCCAAAGCTGCCAACATCGTCGTCGTCGTCGTCTTCGGTGGCACTTGATTCGCCGGGAAAGTGTATCATCTAAGAATGGTCCTTGACGGTTGTACCGTTGTATGTATTTACTGCGCAGCCCGGGGGGGGGAGGTTCAAGCAAACGGAGAAACTATGAAGTGGTTTGCTGTGTTTCGAAAAGATTCAGCCAATTCGCCGCCACACCATTATCCCGTGATGCGATGTGGGACGCGGGCGTTGGGGGTCACCCATGGGGATAGGAACGAGTAATTTGAAAAGAAGTACCACTTCATCATTGCCGGTGCTCGTTCCGGACAACTGCCACCAGGGGACGGATGGTGCGGGTTGGTTGAAGTATGTTTCAGGCAGTTTCGTCTCCCAGAACCGAAATCGCAGTCATTGGTTTCGAACCTAATCCTGAAGTATGGGGGATATTAATTCGTGTCGTGGTACTTTAGTGCACTTAACTGGGTAAACAATTCGCAGTTTGAGTTTGGCATGATTCTAATCGAATAAGCTGGACGTGAGGCATACATAATCAATCAATGTGTTATTATCCGCGATGATTGGATAATACCACTTAATCTATCTTAAATTAATAGGCGGAAGCTCGTTTCGGGAGGATAATTTCTCTTTTTGCACTTATAATATAGCTTATCTGGAATCTCACAGCGATGTCAGATGTGAAGACATGTTTCATTTAGAAGGCATTTCATTTGCCGTGATCTGCGTTATCTATTTGAAGGCACTTTTCTTGGTAACTGCAACAGAGCTGTGCTACGGATACTTTCAACTAAGCCTATCCATCCTATCAAAAATAAATGATGAAAGGGAAAAGAACTATAATTAAGCCAAAATAAGCAAGGAACAGAGAAAATGCGATTAAAATAGATCAATATCAAATAAGAATAAGTCCTAGTTCTACAGTTAACTCTCGCTATGTCGATATTCTCTATGTCGATATTTTTCTCTATCTCGATTATTTTGTAGGTCCCTTCAGATCGCACGTATAAAAACTCCTCTATGTCGATATTTTCTCTATCTCGATATCTCCCTATCTCGATGTACCTAGCTTTATATTTGCCTGTATAATTCTCTCTCTATGTCGATGTGTTTTTTTTCTCTCAGGACATCACAAAGCATATACATAATGAAATGAAAATCGGCGATCATGGCGCTAAGTCCTATATCAATATTCTGCTTGTAGGGGCAGTAAAGACATGATTTGGGGTAAAGTGGATATTCAATGTTTTTCTACGAGACATTGTAAAACGAATTTATCTTAATGCGCAAATATCGAAATTTTCTAGAAATTATGATTTTTAGGTTCAAAATTTTAACTTTAACGTGCTATAAAAAATATTTAAAATGCAGCCATATGTAGCACGGAAATCATTATTTCGTAGTCAAAACAATTTCAATTAGCGGAACATGGAGAGACTTGACCAAGCGACATGTTCCATTAGGTTCTTTAAAAAATTCAAAATATTTTTATACTAGTTTCCGTCCGTCAAGGTAATTTTAAAAGTTTGGAATGAAAAATTCTTTCCTTATAGAAAAGATTCCGTATTTAAAAAAATGCGTTAAATGGTGTAATTTATATCAAACTTTGCATGGACATATCTACTCGCCTAATAATAACTTCTAAAGTACTCATACATTATTTTATACTTTATGAACTAGTAAAATGATTTTACATAAATCGGAACATTGAAATAGTTATTACTAAAATTTGCACGAGATTGAACGCAATAACTAATGTTGGGGAGACTTGACCAAGATTTTATGGGGAGACATGACCAAGTGGCAATAAGCCGAAGAAAGATAATTTTTTTCTGATATTTACTATGCTGTCGTACCTGCTGTTAGTGTTAATCACGTCACAAAAAAATCCCACATCAAACATCAGTCTATATCTTTTTGTACTAGTAAACAAAGTTAGTAGTAATATGGCTGATTTCGTTTAACACAGTCGAAAATTATGAAATGCAACCTCGACAATATGGAAAAAAAGTATTACAGTATTATTTATGTCATTATTTTTTGTTGTGATTCTTCAAAATTCACTTAGTCAAGTTTCCCCAGGACTTGGTCAAGTCTCCCCGCAGTGGGGAGACTTTACCAAAAAAAACGATCTCAAACTTTTATAACTTTTGAAAAAGTAAATTAAAAATTCCGCATAAAAAATATGAACACGAATAATACCTTTTTACATAATGTCTCAATAACTTTGGAAGGATTGAAAACTTTTTTAGAGATTAATGCAGGTTTAGCTGAAAACCTGGTCAAGTCTCCCCATGTTCCCTACATATAGCAGAACGATAAACTTTAAATATGGGATTCCTTCTCAAACAGCAAACTTTGCAGTGCGAGTGCACTTTACCTCGTCTTCTACTAC
The DNA here is from genome assembly GCF_030247195.1 of Topomyia yanbarensis. Taxonomy (NCBI): domain Eukaryota; kingdom Metazoa; phylum Arthropoda; class Insecta; order Diptera; family Culicidae; genus Topomyia; species Topomyia yanbarensis. The sequence goes on along the minus strand of NW_026683673.1, from coordinate 1,219 downwards.
CCTACTACCCCCAATACGAGCATCTATCTTCATCCCGGTATGAATTATGATGTCCTGAAGGAAAAGTTGTCTCGAAGAAAATCATTGTATTCTATATGTCGATCTCTCCCTATGTCGATGGTCCCTTCAATATCGACATAGAGAGAGTTAACTGTAATTGCAATTGATTAAAAGTAATTTATTTGTATAATAAATAAGTGGAGATAGGCAAACTAACCAAATACGAGAAAATGATTAAATAGGAATCAAAAATGAACATGATAATACATACGTTATAATACAGCATTGAACCACAATATGCTACAATAGTTTATATTGGAACTAAAATGCTTCTTTTTTACCTATCTAGCCAGGGTATTATACTGAAATCTGTGATAGGGAAGTGGTTTCGTACGATCTTGTTTTTCAGCACCTAAACTTAGCAGACGTTTCTGTAGTACACTATTGAAATCGAAAAAAAAATATAACCTATCAATGTGCTTTACGAACTATCTACCTGTATTGTGACCCCACTTTAAATTTCAAATAAATCAGTTCCGATAGAATAAAGTGCGAAGTCACGTTACGCTTGTTCGGGCATGTCGCAGACTCAGGTCATCCGCATACGATAAAAATGCAAAAATATTCTGACTCCTGCGGTAGAAGACAAAGGGTTAAGTCATCGGAAAACTCTCATTGCTTGCTCATTGAGGGATTTCATGAGAAACCGGCCGACCGCAAAATATGACCATCACCGATTCGAACGAAACTTTGCATTTGTGTTCGGTTTATGAATCTCCGTGATTTTCTCTGGCCGCTGCAATATTTTGATACGAGAGCAATTTTTCCAAAGGGCGTAGTAGTTTCTACGTGGATTATTTTCAAAAAAATTTTGGTCGATTACTGTATTTTATACAGCAAAACTATCTGAGAACGCGTTACAGGGAATGAATACTTCTGTACGAAAAAAAATATGCACTGAAAAAGATGTGTCATTTTTCACAAAAACGATAATTTATGTTAAAAATTTGAATCGCAAAAAAAACCATTTTTTTCTGTTTTTTACATTTTGTTAATTAAAACCTAATGAGAAAAGACGCATTTTGAGGGTAATTGCATAATGGAGAACTTATAGGTAAAAAAGTTTTTCTAAATATAACTTTATACATGTTTTTAAATGTCATACTATTTGGCATACAAAACTGTAATTTTATTGCAGAATATAATTCTAAGTATCATT
>NW_026683672.1:0-25000 GCF_030247195.1 Topomyia yanbarensis | reverse complement strand
TGAATTGAGCGAATGCAATTATGAGAAAAAGGTCCTTAGCGACAGGATTCGAACCTGCAACCCTTGGGACTCTGGCTCAATGCACAAACTAATATGATTAAAGCCTTAAATAAAGTATTGGATCTTACAGTAACTGGCTCCGTATTAGTAACCAGCTAAATACCAAGTTCAAAAAGTACCTAGTGATATCTCGGGAAACGAGCACAGAAGCTCTGGTTTGCTCTTGTTTTTGGCTTGCGAACTAAACGCCAGGCATTATGCTAAACTATTTTTTTTTGCATGAAGGGGTACAATATCTAAGTTAAACAAATAAAATCGCTTCTCTCTAACTGGCACTGACACTGTCATGTTTTTCACTGGGAACTAGCCAGTTGTTTAGGCGTCCAGACTAGACGCGCGACTTTCTGGATTCAGTGTCTAACTGGCTGCCAAGGCGGGGCCAGTTACCGATGAGATGAATTCGAAACTGCAACTTTATTTGTATAGTTTCTATTTTTCATTTGCCCAGGCGACAAAACGGATAAAAGGAACTTGAAACGTTCTTGATAAAAACGGCCCTTCCTTCGTTGTCAACAGATGTGTCGTAAATATAGGAACGTCTACACGACGAACCTTTCAGTATAGGGGCTCCTTTTCAAAATATCGTATAAAACAGAGGTGTACGGCGTTAATCAGTTGTAAAAATGGTCACCAACTTTTGTATTAAAAATCTTTTGGAATCGACATGGAAAACATGAAAAAATCCAGTCAATTGGAGACAGGGCCGCCAATATGTAGCACCTAAGAGAGCTAACCAGTGTATTGGGAAGCTTTATAATTCCCGCATGTATGTTTTTACCACATTCGTTGCTCTCTAGTCGAACGCGAAGCATGCTGATGCACGCTCAGACGATTTCGTGGCGTATGTACTATCTGTGCTTTATTCATCACTCGCTAGTGCTTTTTTCCATACAGTGTGTCAGATCTTAATAAAAATCAATCAGCTTATGTACGTTACAGTACCGCTGGTTTATTTTTATGAAGATATAACACACGGTGTAGGAAAAAATTGCTTTTTTCGTATTCGATTTTTGCTCATTCTCTGTTCCACCCTAACGGACTAGGATTCACTTCTACTGGCTTCGATACTATCTATATCATGAAGCTGTGACTCTGTATCTGAATCTTTCTTTCCAGCTAAAGCGGTGTGTACGCAGAAATATTTCTTTTACAATGCGAAACACTTTCGAAAATATGGAAAAGACGAATCTTCATGACTCCAATACAATAGGTATTTTCGGAATGAACTTGATAAGTAAATGTTAATGGTGGGTGTTAGGTAACTCCGAAGTTCCTCAAGGTAGCACACTAGGCTCACTACTTTTCGCGTGGTTCCTGAATGATGTGATCATCGTTCTCCGGTGTGGTGGAAAGCTGTTCCCCTGTGATGAGTTGAAAATATTTCTTGTAATATACAGTGTAGACCCGATTTTATCAGCCCCCGATTTTAGCTACCCCCGATTTTATCAGCTTTTTTACCCAATTTTATCAGCTTCATATGAAAATTGATAGTTGGTAGTTTGATGGGCTCTAGCAGACGAACCAAATTCAATTCGAGCAAGTCCTTTCTTGAGCATATTTTACTTATCTTGTCAAAAATATATGTCCCGATTTTATCAATGTCCCGGTCCCGGTTTTATCAGCCTAAAATTCACCAACGGGCTGATAAAAACGGGTCCTTACTGTAGTTTTTAATTTTCAATTTTAATTATTACTTTTTCTTTTAGACTTTGGATTATAAATTAAAAATTCTTGAATTTTAAAATTTCTTCTAGCTTCTAAATTTTAATCTTCTAAATTCTGAATTTTAAATTACTTCTGACTTCTAAATTTTAAATTAAGTTCTTAATTCGAAATTATTGATAACAAATTACAAATCTTAATTCCAAACTCTGAATTCTTATTTCTATATTCCAAATTTTAATTACAAATTCTACATTCCAAGTTGGGGGCGGGCATAACGTAGTTGGTAAATCGATTGCTTTTTTCGAAGCTCACCTGAGTTCTATTCCCAACCCTGCACATAGGGTTAAAGATTTTTCCAAAAGAGATTTCTCTAACCCGAAAAGAGGCGAATGACCCTAAGGTTAAAACTTCTATAATCAAAAAAAAATTCTAAATTTCATAATCCAAATTCCAATTTCTGAGTCCTAAATTATAAATTCTAAATTCTGATTCAAAACTATAAATTCTAAATTCTCAATTCTAAATACTAAATTTCAAATTCTAAATTCCAAGTTCAAAAATTTTATTGCAAAATAAATTCTAAGTTGTTATTTCTAAATTTTTATCTCAAAATTCTGAATTCTCAATTCCAAATTCTGCATCCAAATTCTAAATTCTATATTCTAAATTCTAAATTCTAATTTTTGACGTAGGACTACGTCTTTGTTTTCGATATGGGGGTGCACTTTGCAAATTCCACAAAAATGGTATGTAACGAAAAGTGGACCAATTTTAAACGCATATAATTCAGACATCTCACGATAATTTTTTAAATTTTTTTTGCGCATATCGCCCCGAAATACTTCTAAGAATATATTCCAATATATAAACCCCAAGATTTTTGATATCATGACACTAAAAATTTAAATAATGTACAACCTAGTCAAAATATCGCGCATTTACACACAGAAGATAGCGCTTCCCACGGCACGACAGATTTGTGTACCCAACATGCACGTTTCTATGAATGACGTCACCATCGACTATTTAAAGAACGGTTTTGGCCGGACAGGCTCAGTTGCCTATTGAACGGCAGGCGGAGCAGATCACTGCGCTGTGTGTTTCGCGGCCAGTGTAGCTGAGTTAGAAGTCCGTTACACTGGCTGTAGAGGTACACTACCCAGATCCGTTGAACGCGACTGAGCTTGTCCGTTCAAACACTATGCTTTCTTTAGTGTTATGCTCGTTTCCAGCACACTTTTATGTACAATCTCGAACACAATTTTTCGTACACAAAATCGCTTGTACATTCGAGCTCCATTTGCAAACACGGTTAACATAATGTCGTGGTACTAGTTGTCTCTTTCGCTCTACCCATCATCGTCAGCGTTGACTCATTTTGCTTTATGCGCCTGGGGTCAATGTTTGAGGCGAATGTGTAGGTAGGTATATCTAATTTGTCCGCAGGTCACTGATTTTTCTGTAATGTCACAGATTTTTTTACAATTTTTGATCACAGATTCTTTTTCACAGATGGCAGATTTTTGGCATTTTGATGAAAATTTCACAGTTTTTTGGAAATATTGTGATTTTTCACAGATTTTTCGGAAATTTATCACAGATTTTTTCCCTGTTTCAGTTATCACAGATGGTTAAAAGATATTTTTGACCGGAACACAGATTTCAATGTGGCATCCCTCTTTGTTAGCGGTTGCATGCGTAACCTGTATGATAGCAATCTGTGCTTTCGTTGTGCAAAGACGAAAACTTTCTAAGCAACAAATTTACGCGGATTCATTTCCACTCAGTCTATCCTATTTTGATTCTGCTAATAGGTACATACCACAAAGCCTATTTATGAATGAATACACGGCCACTCGAAAAACCATTGCAAAAGCGCATCTAAGTCCATATCTAAAATTGTTTTCGATTCTTGTATATTTATAGTTTCGATATATGATTAGGACAACTGTATTCGCTACATTCGTATGCGTATGCGGAAGGTTACAATAATCGCAAAATATAACTAGAAAGCTTGGTCTATACATAACATGGTATTATATCATCTAAAATTTGATTTTTCTTCACCGCCCCGGGTTTTTTACCACACACAATCGAAAAGTTTTTACAATTTTTAAAAACTGATCTTGTGCTATAAAGATTAAGTTCCAGATATTAGTTCGGTCACGGTTTTCTGTCTTCTTTCTTTAGATCTTCTCAAATAAGTTTAATCGGATTCGATTACCTACTACAAATGAAATGACCTGATAACCGAGAAGGTTGGACATGTAACATGCGATGTTGATAGGTTGTGCTTAAACTATACGTAGGAAATATATTTGATTTATTATTACTCTAAATATGCTAAGAATATTTTACATTAAGTGGTATAGTCCTACGTCTACAGTTCGTGCAACCCTTTAGGGCTGCCCCTTGTAGTTTTTTAAACCTGAACTCTGTATTCTTGATTATAATGTCTAGATACGAAATTCTAAATCCTGATTCTATATTTTTAAAATTATAAATCTGAGTTCTAAATTTTAGATTGTAATCTTCAGTCTAACCTGCGATTAATAAAACCAAAAGTGCATCGAAAATATGTTTTACATATAAAAGTGCACCTCAGTCTCAGAACTGCTCATGAACAAAAAAAGGAAAATCTTATAGAAGTATTATAAACAGAATGCATGTATAAACAAAATGGCTCATAATTTGAATATATTAGTATAAAAATTTTATATAGAATCTTCAAATCCATAAGTTCATATTCACCGCAATTACGCATATTTTTTTTCTACACGGCCCGTCCTGCAGTTCTTCACGGACATCAATAAAAAATGTTTCAACGTTAGTTGATTATGAAAAGGCAATCGTTAAGCTGACCCGCCGCCTAGAATTCTAATTTCCAAACCAGATACCTCCTCAAAACCCCTCCAAATGAATCGTGTCCGATTAATATAATTCAACTGGCGAAATATGGTAAATGTAACTGTAATTCTGTCGATGTGCCCGGAACCAACTAGAAAAAAAAACATTACAACATTTACCTTTCACCGAAAGTCGCCGAAACAATGTCATTTCGCTTGTATCGCCTGCAACATCAACCCAGCGCTGAAATACGCTCGCAAAAAAAAATCTGGACAAAGTTTGCCCGTCCTAACCGTGGAAGTCCTCCTTTCCGGAAATGGAACGAAAACTGTCTCCAATTATAATTATGATATAAATTTGCATAAAATTGAATTCTTCCTTCAGCACGGTCCAGTGAACGACAGCTGCTGGAGGTAGAACCACAATAACCGAAAAAAGGGAAAAGCTGCGTCTTTTTCTTGGTTAGTTTTGTGAGGGAAGAACGGAGGGAGTGTGTAAAAAATACAGAACAATAAAAGTTTCAAGAAAAGGAAAAGCACACTTTGGAAGGTAAGCGGATCTTGTGCCCTTTTTCCATTGAAAGTTAAGGTAAAGTTTAACTGCAGTTTCTGTGGAGGTGTTTAAATGGAATAGAAAAAGATGGTGATAAAATCACACGAAAACTCATGATTTGGCAAGGGATTTTCCGTTGCGGGTGAAACATTCAGACTTGCAGTTAGAGAAAATTAATTAACTAACAAAAACACAGTTATTGCTAAAATTACGATACGGAATAGACAACTTTTTCCTAGAGAAACTGTTTTACCCTTCAGAGCCCATTTATGTGCAATTTCGTATATATGTTCTCGGGTGTTTCCCACCACACCGTAATGAAGCTATTTTGTGTTCGACGTGGGAGTGCAAAACATCCATTGTGGCCTGCCGGTGCCGGTGTGCAAATGTCAACGTTCTTTATTGAAGGAGGTTCAAGGATTTTCCCGTTTCTAATTGTGAACCGAGGACAGGAATAGAAATATTCGAAATGTGTTCGGTGTACTAACGTTTGCAGGAATTTTATCGGATTCGTTTGCCGCGTGAGAATTTTATCTGAAGGCAGTTAAACGAAAAAATTTCAGAACATCAGAACAATTTTCTAGACTTACTACGTTGATGAATAGGAGAAAGATTAGTGTCGTTAGGTGACTTCCTTGTGGGAAACTGGTTGGCGTTTCATATACGTTTGAATCCATGGTGACAGTTGTAGCGAAAGCAGTTGGTGCGTTTGGAGAGGTTTACGTACGTACATATTCTATGCCGTTCATATGCTTTTAGGGAAAAAAACAATGTAAAGCTGAAGCTGAGTAATTGTGAATGAAATTTTTTTTCGAAAAAATCCTTTTTGCAACAAGAAATTTCGAAACTTTGTTTACCTCGTCTATCGATTGTTACGAATACATTTTTTCGTTATTATTATACTACTGCTACTACTCCAAAAACTCTTTCAATATTCAAACAATCCCGAGTGGAAAAATCCCAGCAAAACGCCTGAGTAAACGCCCATTAAATATTGACATCGAAACGCTTTCACTGGCGGCCAATCGCGGCTAAATGCAACTGAATGGCTTCAAATTTTAATTATCAAACACTCCCTGACGAAAAACAAAAAAAAACTGAAAAATGGAAGAAAAACAATGCCCAATTCATCATTCGCGTGAAACCCCGGTCATGCCACCTGCCAGCAGCCAATTTGTGTGGCAATGGGGCACAGAGAGCTTCCTGGATTCCAGCATTCGCACCGTGCAAAGGGAAATATCGGTGAAATTAATTGAAAACACTCCAACGCACATTCCATCATCATTTTCGGAAACGTGAAGGGTCGGGTTTCTGTTTGACGTATGGGATCTGCTGTGCGATCGGTCAACAACAACAGCAGCAATAACAAATCATCGAGAAATTACCCTGGCAGCCATTTTGCACCCACTCGTCACGTATTGACGTACTGACGTATTCGCACAAAAGGCGTGAACGTTTGATCGAATGAAAATAATTAATTGCCTCACTTTTGGGAGTCTCCAACCGCGCGCTCTTCGAACGTGCGGGATCCTTCACAGTGCAGTGGTTGGTGGGATTGAATCGAAAAAAGCACCGCCAGTAGTAGGCCAATTGGCTGCCGACTGAATTTGAACTGTACTGAAACTGACAATTAAATGCATGCGGAGAACACGCTCTGAAAAGGCTGATCTGATGATGTAACGGAAATACTGGCCTACGGTTGGAAAGTATTTTTTACTGACTTTATTAAAGGCCCAAAAGGTAGGTATATAGCCGCCGTCGTCATTTTGGGCTAAACTGAGTTAGATGGAGTTTTACTATCCCTAATTAATCTCCTTTTCGAATGAATCAATTGTAAACAAGGAAAACATATCGAGGAATTTTGCGTTTCGTCTCATCAGTAGCATTGTCATCGGCCGATACGAACTGTGATCGGAGGTTGGTTTTCCCGGTTTATGGATAGTATCGCTATCACTTGTCTCCAGTCACGACGAACAATCAAAAAACCTATCGAACAAATTCAACAAACGTGTTTTTGCAGTGTCAGGTAGATTCTTAAATAAGTTGAATCTTCTGTCTTGCCCAGGAGCATTATTCTCGCTTGACTAAAGTGCAACTATATATTGTATTTATTCTAAGTGCGGAGACTCGGCATACCGGCCCCCTTATTTTAGTCCAGTGCGGCAATACACGGAAACGGCAGTGGACACCTTACGTACTACGTCTCGTCGTTTGTTTCAGAAGTGATTTGAAGCGCGCTAGTGCTTCACATCTGCAAGTTGCTTGCCAGCTCAGAAGGTTAAATTCCGACATTTTTCTTTTCCAGCATGTTTGGGAACGGCAATCAAAATTTACGTTGAACTGACTGAAACGTTTATTCCGCTTGGTTCAGATTTTCCAAAATGTCTAGTAAAGTATGTCCAAAGCAACTGCTTTGTCCCGTGTGATGTCTCGGAAAAAGCACATAAGCTTGGGTTTGCTGATGAGAGACAGGCATTTACACAAGTTGTTTGACAATCTTATTTAGCGAATTTAGTGACTATAGCAGTCCCCAAGTCGGTGCTAGTTACTGATGAGATGAATTTTAAACAAAAATCCAACTTTATCTAAGTTAGTATCTTCAAAGTGACGTCCCCTGTCAATACTAGCGCGACTAATCCACACGGTCCAGCTCCGATGGTGCCTTTCAATCTCGTCCCAAACGAGCACTGCTAACGGTCAACCCATGAATATTTCATAAAACAAACACATTGTCAGAATTTATTACTATTAGGGGCAATATTTCAACCGTCCGGTAATATAAATCCTTTCGATTCTTTTGCTTCACCATAGCTTTCCTTCATTACAGAATTCCACCGCCGTGTCGCATGTATCGTTTCGCATTTTGCCCAAATTAAGTGTAAAAGATCCACACTCAACGTCAGCTATGGTGTCCCCATCATAGCATCAAAATCTGTCTCCCCATTCGTGTCCGGCCACATTGCACCCGACTGCTGCTAACCTCAACACCGACTGCTGAATTTTCCTCCTCCGCAGGAGGGGTCGGTGGTTTTATGGGGTTTCTGCCGCAGACATGCTTCATTGTCACAAACTATCCGGCACACTGTACAGCACAATGTTGCAGCATCCCAGGGAAATCTTGCTCGTCGGTGAATTTCCTCGTCAACACACAGTTTCCCCAACATCCCTGTCCTCCCATTCCACACGTTTAGCTTTAGCTCGTGAATTCTGTTTGACTGTGGCACAATCAACGCTAGCCAACCAGTCAAGCAAAGAACACACGAGAATGTAACCAATGTTCCGTGACAGATTACCGCTCCGGAAGAGCAAGGGTTGAGCTCGTTAGTTAAGTGAGGATATTACTTACCGCTTTAAAATCAGCTAACAAGCATTTTCGAATTCCATTTAAACTTTAAATTTCATAAGCGATTTAAATCCTTATTGGTTTAGTTAAAATTTTTGAACAGGGAGGATGCAAAATTCTTGAATGCACCCCTGTCGATGGAGGAAAGCAAAGTGACAGCAGATCTATACGATAAAATTAAATCAACCCGGAAACTGGGTTATTTGAAGGTAAATTTCGGTAAATTTTCGTTGTCAATTTCATTCGCAATTCTTATTGTTGTCACAAGCTGTGTGAAAAATTCGATTCAATCGAGATAGCTCACAACAACATATAAGCGCTCGAGCTTTTCGCGATAATACAAATCCGTCCGTCCGCAAACGCAATCATTCACACGTACCAACACCCACGATCTCGCAATCATAAAGACGAGATTAAAACAGTGTATTAGCACTTCTGAACACAAGGAGTGTTTCCATTGTTGGTTTTGCATCTATTTGGCGCTAAGTTAGTGTCGGAAGCTGATGAGACGAATTGGAGCCGCAAATTTCTCCAAAACCTATTAAATTGTTATTTTAGCCAAAATTTAAAGAAAACCACATTACTCAGGAACTACCTAACTGAATCGTATTGAATGATGCTTCAAGGTTTGGTAAAATAACTAAACTGTGAATAGTTTTATATTTCCGTGTTCACATTGTTTAAGGTTCGCAAATAACACGCCCAACAAATTGATTCACACAAACACACATACATTAGCACGTGCTCAACCGCTCGCGCTTCCCGGTCCCGCGAGTGACTGGATGGAGAACTGACTGCACTGCACGGTAGAGGCCACATCTCACACGTTCCGGCCCCGATGGATGTAAATAGCGCAGATTGAAATTCATTTCTGATTCCCGCAGACGAACAGAACGGGTAGTCGATCGGTCGGCTTCGGGACGGAGGCCGCCGCGCCGGTTTTGTCGTATGAAATTCAATAACGGAAAGAAGCCACAGGGAATACTTCCCGGCTGTCTCCACTCCACTGTCGAGGTGCCCCAGTCGGTCCCTCCGGCAAACAGAGGAACAATAGAAGTGATTTGAACAAAAGCCGAAACTTCGATCCATAATGGAACTTTAGTCGGGATTTATTTTAGTATCGCACCCGGTTCGCAGAATAGATTTGTTTGACGGACTTTCGGGTGGATATTGAATTCCGCTACACATTCGTTCGGGTAGATCCCTCCGACAATTGGATATGTATGGGGTATCATAGAAAGCTTAAAAACTCATGAGTTTCGAAATTGAAACCATTACCTGTTTCATCCATCCACAAGTGGATCGTTTTTGCGAAAGTCCTGCTGAAGGAATTCAATCGCAGTTATGCATGCCGCAAAAGATGTATCCGATAAAAATCGTATTTCTACTCTGAAAAGAAAGGCTGGAAAAAGTGGAAGGTATTTTTCGTTCTTGTTTTTTGAGCGTCTTTCAGTGTAGAATTCGGTCATGTATCCCAATTTCCTGATTTTTAGCAGGTCGGCAAAGACGCCATCTGACAATTTACTGAGCTTTATCCGGAATATCACTGATTTGCTCTTTCTCCTAGTGACATTTACCATTTGCGGATTTTGTTCGAAGAAAACAACAATAACCATCTGAAATTGAGTAATTATGAAATCACGTTAACAATGCCCAAAAATCAACAAAGCTTTGAAAAAATTTCCGATCCAAGCGAACCAAATCGTCAACAAACAGGCCTTAACAAGTCAAAATATAGAAAAATGTAACGTTAGCACACGGGACATACAAACGCTTGAGCCCTTCACGATCATCCACGCATACATATTAGGGTGTCCCAAAATGACATCATGTTAAAAAAGTCATCGGGCTCACTTCTTAAATGAAAGGTTAGGGTATTAGGTCCACTTTCTTCTTCGGAATGAATCTGATAAAACGCTTCCTACTAGTGGCGAATTTTGATTTTTTGAAAATGGGCCGATTTTGGATAAAATTTCAAATTTATGCCTGTTGAAGTGGTCCTGAACTGTCTTAGATTTTTTCAGCATTTTTTTTATTTTTCTGGAGATCCAAATGGAGAAGTTTGGTTAGTTAGTTTGCACAAAGCTTGAATTATAAAAGCGGCAGAGCCATTAAAACTTAGTAAAAAGTGAAATTTTTGATGCTTTTCAGTATTTTTTCTTCAAAACTGGGTATCTACAAAATTTTAAAAGTATAAAAAACACTTTATATAGTTGAGCCGAATACAGGGGCGTAATTTTGCTGAAGAAAGTGTATAGCTACGGCTAATGGGGTATGAGTTATTTGAATTTTTGTTAGATAACCTTTGACATTTTTAGCAATTCATCAAAAATAATGCTGTTCCAAAAAATAAATCAGTTCAAATGTGCTTTGACCACAAATTTTTTTTCGGAAAATAGAAGGAAAATAATGAAAAATGACGTTTTTTGAACGTATTTAGTATGCCAGGACCAGGTTTAATGAGCATCTGAAGATTTTTTTGTAACTTAAATTATAAAAATAATGATAACTTTGCTAATGACGCCAAGTCTCTAATTATTTTTTGAAGAGTTAATTCTCCATAATTACTTCTAGGAGGCATCTTCAACAAAATAATTGTGTCAAAAGATGCGCTGTATTCTGTTGTAAAACGTTTTCGAGGATATTTGCCCCAAATTCGACTATTTCGGAATTATGTGATCTGTGACAATGAATATCAGTTTTTCAACACTCACCTCACTCTTCTGCATTTTTCTCCACTTTAAAATTCTTAACATGGAAATAAGACCTTATATACAAAATGTGAATACGCCAATCAATTTAGCCATAACTTGCCATTAACTCGACATATTTGTTTAATTTTAGTGATTTTCAAACCCGCTAGGTTGCTATTAGTATACAATTTAAAAAAAAAAAAATCGCCTATGCTTATAAAAACCGATTCTAATGTGCTGGAGACAAGCGAAAAACGCCATTTTTCATCATTTTCCTTCTATTTTCCGAAAAATAATATGCGGACTAAGTATACTTCAGTTGTTTTATTTTGTAGAACAGAGTTATTTTTGATGAATATCATAAAATATCAAAAGGTTATTTAACAAAAACTTAAATAATTCATACCCCATTGGCCGTAGCTATACACTTTCTTCAGCAAAATTACGACCATGTATTTGGCTCAACTATATAAAGTATTTTCTTTACTTTTAAAATTTTGTAGATATCCAGTTTTGAAGAAAAACTACTGAAAAACAACAAAAATTTCATTTTTTACTAAGTTTTAATGGCTCTGCCGCTTTTATAATTCAAGATTTGTACAAACTAACTAACCAAACTTCTCCATTTGGATCTCCAGAAAAATAAAAAAATACTGAAAAAATCTAAGACAGTTCGGGAGCACTTCAAGAGGCACGCATTTGAAATTTTACCCAAAATCGGCCCATTTTTCAAAAAATCAAAATTCGCCACCAGTAGGGAGCATTTTAGTAAATTCACTCCGAAGAAGAAAGTTCTCCTAATACCCTAACCTTTCATTTAAGAAGTGAGCCCGATGACTTTTTTAACATGATGTCATTTTGGGACACCCTAATACATATGCCCGCGATCTCCCAAACATGAAAACATTAGCTAGTGCTAGCTAGTTTTAGTACTCATAACTTTACAAACGCGGTCTCAAACATGAACCACCAATGCCTGCGCTCGCACTATCGTGAATCGGTCACGCTCGAGAAAAATGGATAAATGAATAAACAAAGCAAGTGTTGGAAGTTTACGGCACGTAAATTTCAACAGCAAAAAAAAAAATTAAAAACAGCGAAAATTACTGCAAACTTTTATCGTTTGTTTCCTCGGTTTCACAGAAACACAAGTTGGACAGATATGTGGTCACGGGCAGTGAAGCAGGACACCTCCTTAAAGCTGTTGCAAATATCATGGAGTAATCTAGATCAATTATCATCGAGAAGACAACCCCATGCTGTACCGTGAGAATTGTAGTGGAGTTTGGCAATATCACAAAGTTTCCGAATTTTTGAGACCAGAAGCTGTTTGTTTTGGCTTTGTGTCAGAGCTTCCACGAGCTGGAATATTTGTCGGCTTACCAAACGAAAATTTTAAGCCTTTACAAACAGTAAAAGGTAACCCTATATGTGACTACACCATCAACCTCAACTTCGTGAGCAGGCATGTAGGTGTGGTATACCTTAAGGAAAAGCTTGTGATCAGTAACGCACTTTGCTACCCTAATATAAAATGTCACAGCTCTGCGCTTATTTGGGCAAACGTTTGGAGACATCTCTGCTGAATACTTATTTCGAAATCATTAGGGGAACGCGGGGCAAGTCCGACACCTTAAGCGCAATAATTTTTCTAAAATTCCACAAAGTTCCTAAAATTGTATATTCTGTGCATAATCCTTGTTTAGGTGGTTCTTAACAAAATATAATTTTTTCAGCGTTTCAAAAAATTGAATTCATTAAAAATTATTGGTTGCCAAAAAATGGAGAAAAATGTCATTTTAAAAACGCTGCGGGTAAGACCGACACCCCAAAGGGGCAAGAGCGACCCCCTTTTGATCTTTCTTTCTGTCTAATTGTTTCCAATGTATTGTGTATGTGTGATAACGTGCAATTATGTGTATATGAGTATGTGTGATGCAAACGCATACTTTCTGTAGTTTCATCGCGTAGCAAGAGGAAGAGCATTCGAATGCGTGGTGTTATGAATAAATAATGTTTAACGCATGGTTTATATTATGGTACAGGTTTTCTCAAGTAATTCTTTCGAGCTTTATTGCCACTTGTATAGCCATTCTAACGAGGAAAAGCTATTCTGCAAGCAGATTATATACGCTGTTACTAGGACTCATTCACTTAGAAGTGACGCACGCTTCGTAGTAAGCTATCCGGTTCGTGTTGTGATTTTTCGGAACATTGTTGATCAACAATCCGACGGTCAATGAAATTTTTTCATCAATATCATTTCAAAATCTCATATTAGATTATACTTTTCGTTTCTTTTTGTAATATTATTATGAATCACGTTCAATTAATTTTTAATTTTTTTGGTCGGCTTGAGACAATACTGATAAATAAATGCAAAAAACATAGTTTCCGTGTATTTCAATTATTAACATGACGTAATTATAGTATTATTGAACACAACAAATATACCCAGTCGTTTGTATCGAATCAAAAACGAACCCAATTATCTAAACACCGTGTCGGTCTTACCCCACCCAAAACTGTCGGTCTTACCCCAACAGCGCCCATTTTTGTTAAATGCTCAATTAACAGTATTGAAATACTCAAACTTATCTTCAATACATACAAATAACGATATGGAGAGTAGAATAGAATGTGTGACAAAAAAACTGTTTATTTTCAAAGCTTTTGTGTTATTAAAACCTTAAAATGTATCAACTAAAAATAACATCCAAAAGCGCATCAACTTTGCTTTCGCTTGTTTTGTTTATTTTGTTGACGTTTATGAACCCATATGGCATCGATATGTATCGAAATTCCAAAAATAATGGTACTAATAATATCCTGTCATTATTGTATGATTTAAAATTTGATATCTGGGAAAAGTCGTGGGGTGTCGGGCTTACCCAGGGTGTCGGGCTTCCCCCCAGTTCCCCTAGTGGATTATCTTTCATCCGAAATAAGATCAGATATGGTCCGACAAAGTTCAATGCTCAATGGGTTTAAGAAACTCTACAGTAGTGTGACCCCTTAATGTACATATGGATGTAGTGATTTGAAGATTATCAGAGCGCTAAAAACATTACCCCCCCTCTTAATTATCATGGCATGCGACGGTCACAGTCACCAATGCTATAATCGTCTGTTCTTCCTGGTACGTCATCATAGCCCAGAGAGCGTAAAGGTAACCTCATTATATCGATTTGTTTTCCGCATTTGATACTACCAAACAAGCTTATGCAATTTGCACGATCTGAGAGGGGAGACGTGCTAGACCTAACTCTCTACTCTGACGGTATTACGCACTAGTTGGCTAGTTGGCTCAGGCTTAATGAACTTAACTCCGTAAAACCTCATCCCCCAGTTCTCTTTACGGGTGTCCCGCTTTGTAGATTTGGAATACCGACGCCAGATGGAGCAACCATTAGACGCTCCATTTTATGTCGTAGCGTGTCATAGTTCCTAGTCTGCAGGTTGGGATCTCAACGAGGTGGTGATTATGTTTTAGATATTTTCCAACCATTCAGTTCCCAAATGACTTGGATAAAGTTATGGATATGGCAAGCCTACTCATGGTCACATACGAACAGGCTAAAATTTTTAGTTTTTTTTCCATTACTATCCCTAAAACCTCCTATTCCCTAATCACTTCCCACAAGAGAAATAAGGAGAAAACATCGTACGGCTAGGCACAAATACCCGAACAACACGGTAACGTGCCATTTGAGTCCTTATGTTTTGATTCCTGATTACTAAACTTGGTCCGATACTACTCTTTTGTTTATAAAACAGCCAACCCCGTACATCGGTGCATCGGTGACCACGCTGTCGATTTCGACTTCGTGAGTAAGCACGTAGACACGATAGTCTTTCTTGAATCGCTTCCAATAAGCAGTCTCGTTTGCCTGGACTTGACAAACGCGACCATGAGTCTATCCGAGCGGATGGATAATTTCGGTCTGAAGCGTTACGTGTCAGGTTCTTCCAAACCTTTAACAACTTTAAATACAGTGAAGACCCGATTTTATCAGCACCCGATTTTATCTACCCCCGATTTTATCAGCTTCATATGAAAATTGATAGTTGGTAGTTCGATGGGCTCTAGCAGACGAACCAAACTGAATTCGAGCAAATCCTTTCTTGAGCATATTTTTCTTATCTTAAAGATTCGTAACATGCAAAAAAAATTGAAGGAAAAAAGGATATCTATCTATCTATATGTATCTAGGGACTAAAGAAGAATATTTTAAGGGCTTCGGTTTCTTAAAAAGAAAGAAAAATATATGTCCCAATTTTATCCATGTCCCGGTTTTATCAGTCTAAAATTCACCAAGTTGCTGATAAAAACTGGTTTTCACTGTATTTAGTTTTGGCTTTGGACCGGAAAAGACCACGAAAGGACCGGTAGGTTCTGGATATCGTTTGACACGGAAGGTCTTGATCCTGTTACGGAGTGTAGGGAGAAAATTCTGATTCGATTTCAACTCAACCGCCCAATTTGCCATTGACTCATTATGTTCTAGGGCTGTGGTACCGGTAATACCTGTGCCGAAAATCCCGGGAATACCGACCCATTGTTGGTACCCTAATACCGGTTCTGAACAAAAGCCAGTACCGGTATTTTCGGCACCATACAAAAATTTTTATGGAAGATATGTGGACTCTCTAGGGGGACCCATTTCAAAATATCTTTTGGCTTTTAATTAGATGAATCGTCCAGCTTACGTCTTTGTAAGGGGAATGAGGTGGAACCATCAGCATCATAATTCTAGTAGTTAAACATTACTCCTTCACATTGTACTGAACGGAATGTTTAAATTCCTGCACTATTTGGTCGATATAATATTTTAACGATTTTGTGCTAAATTTCAAAGTATTCACATCTTGCGTAAGAGCCGTAAACATGTTTTGATTTTTTTTATTAGCGAATTCTGATCAGTTTCTATTGTTCACTGCGTGGAACGTCATAAGACTGTGACCTAAGTCATGACTGTATTTGGTTTGCTCTTAAATCTTTATCTATAAAAGAACGAACAGCGATTTAGTGGCTAACACTTCTAGATTTTGCGAAACGCTTATAATGGAGCGATTTGCAACTTGTGGTGTACGGAAAAGTCAGCAAAACTCCATAGTTTACAGAAAAGTAAAGAGTCTTGGTGTGCATAAGAGAATAGCAGAAAAATCACGTAAAGGTCCGAACCAATCTAAAGCAAAGCGATAATGCCGGGAAGAAATGCGAGCAACCTGCTCAAATTTACTGCCACTCTCGCTTTGATCTACTGTTGATAATAGAGTTTCTTACATTTACCCTCTGGTGAAGTTTGTTTAAAGATGCCTAGATATCTAAATAACAGAAGGTGCCGCATACGAAAAATATCTCCTATCTCCTTATGAAATGAGACACGACATTCCGAAGCAATTAAATTTCACTTTGAGGCGAATCTCGATTTTTTTGGAAAAAAATTTTGAATACCGGTACTTTACTGGTACTGAGGGCTTCAGTACCGCAGTACCGGTTCTCACCAAAAAGGGTTAGTACTAGGAACGGAATCCTGAAGTCGCCCAAACACTGCTATTATTTTGTTCTTAAAACAACCAACCACGTATCGCAGTACGTTCGCGCTCGTCACACTCGCACCGGTGACGACACCGTCGATCTCGACCTCGTAAGCGGGGACGTAGACACAATAGTCCTTCTTGAAGAGTTCCGAACAAGCAGTATCGTCTGCCTCCATTGAGTTTATTTTTGTGGCCTAGACTATATCCGAGCGGATAGATCGGTTAGGCCACAACCGAGAAGTTTGAGTCGGAGGAGTCAAGACGCTTTACTGCGTGTAGAGAGACGATCCCGATTCAACCTTTATTTGGTCATCATTGGTTTAAGAATACCGTCTGAACTATAAGACCAGTTTGCCTGAATTTTAGAAGTACCGTAGATTGATTTTCATTCGGGTCTACGCAGCTTCATAAACAAAAAAATAAAAATAATAATAACAATAACAATTGTATACGACAACATACATTGCTCAAACTATTAATGATTGAAAGTATCATATATCGAAATACATCGGACACTAAAACACACTCTATCGCACAGCCCGCACCTAAAACCCTTTCAGCCCCGAAATACGGAAAATTTACGACCGTCATAATTCTGAAAGCTTTTCCCAGCAATAAAAATATCCGTTCTCTTTTCCTTTCATTACAACGACACCATAAGCGTCCGGGTGATATTACCCCGGGTAATCCTTTATCACCGGATTCTTTTGTTTTTATGGCACCGTTGTTTTCCAATCCATCGATTTCCATCAGGTGCCGACTCTTCGCTCGGACAAAAATACTTGTTAGCTGATTGCATTCGTTGGGCAAATAAACTGACACTAAATTTGCTAGGAGTAGCTTTATATTTGCGCTATCTCCGCATCATCCCTCATCGGCTAAAAATGGACTGAATGATAGACTGCTAATCCCTTCAGAAACGGGCAAGATTTATACCTTTCCCAAACTACATCTCACGCGGAAGAAGAGGGGAGGTACTATGGAAATTACTACCTTTTCAAAGTGCGAGATTGCATCAGTCATTTTGCTGTGTCAAAATAATACCGATCCCCACGGGTGGGTGGGAGATGTGTTATCAGTTTTACGGCCCACAAAGTAGGAAGAGATATCCTACCTAAGCAGCTACGGTCGGAACCGAAATGGTTTCGAGGTAATGGTGCTGCTAGTGGACGAATGGCTCCGTTTATTGCCTCAGGGAAGATCTTAATTTCGGATCCACCTGCTGATGGATGTGTGGGTGGTGGATGGATGTGATGGAGCGTCGAGCCCGGCAGCTGTTTACCGTAAATTGGCTGAACAAAGGATCCAATCACATTATATGTATTATATTACACCGTCGAGTGATTGCTGTGATGCTTAGTTCCCCGCTAAGCTTACCAAAGTACGTACTTATGCAGGTCCATTTGGTGCGAGTCAGTAAGCGAGAAATCATTTCAAATGCTGCAATTAAAATATTATCCTCTTACGTTAGCTGCTCGTTTCACAAGTAATAAGAACTGGTTCCGTCATGGAGAAACCAAATTCCACTTTCGATTGAGCGTCATTCAGTAGTCAGATTGCATTAATCAGACAGGACTTGCGGCGGCGCAGCTTGCACACAAATCGCATTTACGAAAATAACAGGATTCTCTTCCAAACTGGCTACGGCTGTAACATATAACACATACGTACGAGAGCCGACGGCACTGGCTTCCCCCGGCAGTAGTAGTCCCGTAGCCGGGGATGGGGTTGTTCGCTGCTCAAGTGCCACCTACACTACAGTATTATAGGCTGTGTGTGGTAGCAGGCGGCGGTGGCTCATTATGATGAGCATAATCGAGTTTGCTGCTTGGCTCGCTAATGCTATGTTTAAAAGCCACCGGCGGCGGTGGAGCACTGCTGCCTAACTTATGCTGTCTCTGAGGCTGCCGACGCTCGCGGAAATGACAAGATAATGATATCATCAGTCCGATGTGAATGTTTTCGAGTGGCTGGTTGTGTGTGTGTGAAGAGAGAGGTAGAGGGATAGGAAATTGTGCCTGAAGGGGTAGGGCATTGTTGCCGGAAGGCTAGCGGATATGAAGGTTTGTAAACAACATCGCTTCATAGCGACATGTGCCTCGCCATAATTTTATCGCTTACCGTTTGAAATTACCTTCTCAAACGGTAAGCGATAAAATTATGGCGAGGCACATGTCGCTATGAAGCGATGTTGTTTACAAACCTTCATATCCGCTAGCCTTCCGGCAACAATCCCCTACCCCTTCAGGCACAATTTCCTATCCCTCTACCTCTCTCTTCACACACACACAACCAACCACTCGAAAACATTCACACATTTTACAGCCTACTCAGACCAATTTTTCACGTAATTTTAGTTCGCTGGAAACAGCTTGAGTAGCGCTAGTAGAAAAGTCAGTGAAGACAGAAGAACACTTGGCGCGATTCTCAATTGGTTTTAGGTACGTTGGTAGGCCAGAGGGACTAAAAATTCACATTTTACTGTTAGTAAAAGTGTGCTCAAAAATATGTTTACCCTAAGGAAAGTTGACCAAGCGTCCAACGTAATAAAAAGATTTTTTTTTATAAATAAATATTCATAAATCTGCACGGAAGAAAAATTGTTCCCAAAATCGTGAATAAAGTACCATGAATTCTGAAACAATCACGTATTTACGGTACGAAAACAGGACCAAGAACAAAAATCATGTGCTTTTTAATTATGTTCAACTGCCCTTCAGTAACGCTTGCGTAACGCTTTTATGAGTGGAAACATATGTTTTATTTGTTTTGTGAACATTAGTGACGGTTTCACGTGTACGTTAACAAGTACGCAACTTCAAGAACATTATTCATAAAACCAAAGGTTGACTTACGATGTTATTCATAGATTTAGTAACATTAGTTCACAAAATCAAAACAGTCTGGATACTTTCTAGTGAACTATTTCACGAAATTCAGAATTTTATTCACGAATTCATTCAATCCTTGTGAACAAATTCATGATTTCAAATATATTAGTCACGATCCAATACCTTTGCTCAAGAAACAGTTCACAAAATCGTAAAATATACTTCATGCATTTGTGATCTGGTTCATGATTCCTAGCATAATAGTCACGACTTACCATTCGTTCTCGTAAAATAGTTCAAGTAATTATAAAATATTCATTTGTGCACGTGAAATAGTTCACGAATCGTGAACTAGTTCATGATTCCTAGTACATGCTTTACGATTTATCTTGCGTGCTTGTGATATTTAGAAGATATCCCTAATCATTTTCAATTTCATGCAACATGACAATTTCACGTGAACGATTTCATAAAATTTAATCTATTATTTACAGTGTGAAAAAGAAAACTTCGCTGTGCACCAAAAATACGTTATAGAGTCACAAATCGTGTTCGTGAGGTAGTTCACAGAACAAGATACCGCGATGCGATAATAGAAATTACGAATATCATAATAAAATTGTTGATGTTCTGAACATGAGTCACATCACTCCACGTGTCAAAGTAAACTCTAGAATAAAATATCAAGATAACGTGCAAATAAATTACGAAAATCGTGCCTAGGATCCTAATTCAAGAACATAAATTACATTACTCGTGACTAAAATATCACGATATCGTGACTAGAAATTACGAAAATTGTGACTAAGATCTTGAAATCATGGATATAAATCATATTACTCGTGATGAAGATATCAAAAATCGCGAATAAGATCCTGAATTCATGAATATAAATCACTCTACTCGTGGCTAAAATATCACGATAACCTGAATACTAATTACGAAAATCGCGACTAGGATCCTGCAGTCATGAATATAAATTACGCTAGTCGGGCAGAAAAATCCGAATAAAGTATCACGATAACGTGATGAGAAATCATAAAAAATCGCGAATAAGCTTCTACAATCATCAACTTCGCTTAACAGCCGGCTGTGTATTCCCAAATTATGAACAAGGATGATAACAAAAACTAAACATGTTTAGGGAGCTGTGGTTACAGTAACCCTACCAAACATTCGAATGTAACGCTATGTACATTTTCGGCGTGAGCAATTTTTTTTGAAACACAAAGTGTTATGAATACGATGTTTATTATTCATCACTTCAGGAACTTGGTTACGGTTTTTGTTAATCGTTTAGTTTACGAAATCGATCTTTTTTCATGAATCAATTCAAACGGAATTTTTTCCGTGTATCGTCATAAACATCTGTGAAAAACTTGATCAAAAAATTCCTTGTATTCTAGAATATACACTGTTTCACATGGGTTGGACACGAGATAGAAACTCCGCTGAACACAGAGAAACGAACGCCTTTTCTCGATAAACTATTGAAAGTGACGACTTGGTTCATGGTTCATTTTTGTAGAGCTGGACCCTCGCAAGGACTTCCTGTAAGCATCACTCATTACAATTGCAGACGAGATAGGAAATGTCACCCATTAAAACACTGCGAGTGAGGACGAAAGCGTTTTTTTTTTGCCAAAAACGTGCGAAAACAGTAACGCGCACAGCGATGATGTCTTTCGAGAGGTTTTATGATGATCCAAAACCTTTATTTTCACTATATATGTATAGTGATTAATCCCCCTTGAAGTGAGATATTTGCTACAATTTTTTCATAGTATGAAAAACAAAATATGTAGAGAGCTTGCTTTTGCGAACATCTTTACTGAAGATCAAAAATCTCTATTTATAATACACTTGAAGTTAATGACCGTTGTTTGTGAATTCAACATAACTTTTTTAATATCGTAGATGAAAGATCAGCATGTTCAAGAAAGTTGTTCGTCTTATCAAGATACATATCTTTCCAGAAGATTAATCTCTTGCAACTTAGAACTTATTGGATATTTTTTGGTAGAATTTTAAAAGCAATAACTTGAACAAGCAAAAAGGGGCAGCCAGCTCTGGGGTTATCCAAATATAACGAGCTATAACTTCTTTAGCATTTACAGAAGAGATTCTTTGATTCAGCAAAGATATTCGTGAAAGCAATCTACACAACCATTCCAAAGACGTTAGATTATTTAAAAAAAAAAAGTTGGAAAATCTCACTTATAGGAGGATTAATCTCGAAAATCATAGCAGCAAATGATAAACCTTGCTATTTTTGATGAGTAGTCCGAAAACACTATTGACATAAACTCAACCGTTTTCCCCTTAACAACCAATCACCATTTGAAACACTTTATTTTTCAAGAAATACCTATTTACATTGAAAATACACGAGATAAGCCATTGTTGTAATATAGAAAGTTTTTCATTTTGAAAATTCAAAGCTTCTTACTGAACAGCTCGAACTTGTCAGAATGATATTTCAAGTTTTATTATTTAGTTGGCTTTAACCCTCAAAAAGGCAACCGGGTCTCAGAGGCCCGGCACGTTACAATTTTTTAGTTACAAAAAAATGTGTATGCAGTATAAGCTTGGGCATGGAAATTTTAATAAGTAGCTTTGAAATCTATAACAAAAATAAAGAATTGTGAAATTTTCATCTATGGAGTGATGCGCAGCTATGTTTGAATTTTTTACATGCACAAAAAGGCAAGCCGGGCCTGGCAGGCCCGGTGTGCATGCAATATTTACTAGGAATACCACGGGTTTTATACATTAATATTTATCTAAAAAAAATTTTGATGAGTTCATCTTCCTTCATATTAGCAGGAATTTTTTTCATGTTTTGATTGATTTTATCTTTTTACCTTTTCTTATAAGAAAAAAAAATCTTGAAAGTTTGAGCGAATTCTATACATTTCTTTTATAAGAAATGTAAAAATAGCATACGATAATGACGTGTGTCATATTTTTTTGGGTAAATACTTTTATTTCATCCACTGTGGTCTACTTGACAATTATTTGGATACAACATAACCTAACTCTATCGTTATTGTCTATTTTTGTTGTCTATTCTTTGTGTTATAGTTGTCGTAATTATTCAAATTGTAGGATCTAAAAGCAACAAAAAATTGAAATGGCTACCCGAGCAAATACTCATGGGTTCGAACACCACACAGCCCCTTGAAAAGACCTTAAACATGGTCCGTGCCAAAATTCCCAACCATCAAGACACCATAAAATGGTCTCAATAACCCATAAATACACCAACATATGGTATTTTATATGGGATATATCGGACCATGGTGATGATGTTTTCATGGGTTGAACCCATTTCAAACACCCATGTCAAGCCCCATGAGCATGGGGGAATTATGGACTTTCCGTTTGCTCGGGTATAAGACGATATGCCCATGTTTTCAATCGTCTCAAAGAATCTGAAATAATGGAAGAAATTCGAGCAAATTCAACAGCAGACGATTCCGAAACTGATTTGCAAAGCGAGGAAGAAGATGTGAATGATATTGCTTCCGACGATGAATCTGATGCAGAACAATATGAATATGTACTCCGGTTATGCATCAGAAGAAATTAATAGCAACCCAGAAACATTTATTGGTCGTGTTCAAACGAAATGGAGCTCAGGACCAATCGACAGTCGACGTGATCTTCCGAGTACTCACATTTTGGAAAAAAAATGACCTTTTTACATCCATCGCCTTATACGCTGAAATCGGGATCTGCTGCATGTTCGTACTCATCATCCTGTAATTCTGGAACCGGAAGTCGGATCAATTAGAAATTCAACAGCAGCCAATGGGAATGCTGCACCTTTCATTTGAAACCAAGTTTGTAAAAATCGGTAAAGAATTCGCCGAGAAATTGGTATGACATTATCTTAGGAACTTGGTAAGTTCCCCCGGGACATCAAGAACCGCCATAGCTGGCCAATGTGGTCGAAGTGCCTTCGGTGGATCATTAATGATCTAGACATGCAAAGCCAAGTAATGTTGCACATATTTTAATATATATTGCATCATTTGGACATCATGGTGGTATCAGTTTCTATGGAAATTTGCTTTGTGATTGTACTCTTCAACACGTAACTCCAGAACCGAAAGTCAGATTAATAAAAAAAATCAATAGCGACCGATGAGAAGGCTGCTCCTTTCATTTGAGACTAAATTTGTACAAATTGGTCCAGCCACCTCAGAGAAAAATCGGTGAGATTGTTTGCCACATACATACATCCATACATTCATACACACACATACAGACATTTTACGATCTCAACGAACTGAGTCGAATGGTATAAGAGATTTGGCCCTGCGGGTCTCGGTTAAAAAGTCTAAATTTCGACCGATTGCATAACCTTTTTATATGAGAACGGCAAAAAGGAGCTTGAATTTAGACGGGCCTGAGAGGCCCGGCTTGCCCTTTAATGTTAGGATTTTAGCTTGCCTTCACAAGGGTTAAATGGATCATCCACAAACATCTAGCAGTTATTATAAGTAAAGACTGCGTCTTCAGCAAAGTTGTTGGTAAAAGTTTGCTCTACAAGTTTGCCGAAGACATAATTTCAATATATGCGCTTGGAAGAAAGTTGACAGTTATATTTCACTTTTAGGGAGATTAATCAATAAAATAACAATGCCATATAAAAGGGCTTATAGTGTCGACAAATTCCTTCGAAGACGTCATTGATCCAAATTTAACGATTTAGGCGTAATTAATAGTTCAAAGCAACATATAAAGTTAAGTATCTGTAATCAGTGCAGCAAAATTTCAGTTCATCATTAATCGCAACTGACTGAACATAGCTAATCAGACGACTATGGCAATATTCATATTCAAAATTCAGTGGACGCTCATATCCACTAAACAACACGTTCTATGGCGACATGACCAGGAGGAACTCACTCTCCCCTAGCATCTGAACCGAACACCGTAAATTAAGTATCAGACTCACGGTCCGCGCGATCATCCAATAACACACGCGAATATGCGACATACAAACGCCCACGAGATCGAATAAGTTAACGTACAAACGCTTGGATCCTTCGCGATGATACACGCGATCGTGAAAGCCCTACACCCGCGCATAGCTGAACCGTCCATTGAATATCACATTCAGAATCACGGCCCGCTGCAATTGGCCTTAAGCAGTGTTTTAGTGGGTGATATACCCCGTCTCGTCTGCAATTGTAGTGAATGGTTCTGATGGCTGGTCTTTCCGAGACCCTAGCTCTTCAGGTCCAGTAGGACAACTCGATTGAGCCTTGTGCCATTACTCGAAAAATGTTCTGGAGTAGTATAAGGCCAAGGAGGTAAAATTGGTGCCGGAGGATCTTAATCTCTGAACGCACAGGAATTGTGGCCAAATTTCGAATAAAGGACCATCACGAGACAGGCACTTTGGATGCATCCTAAGGAAGTGAAATCGAAAGCAGAAATGAGGGAAAATAGAT
>NW_026683671.1:0-25000 GCF_030247195.1 Topomyia yanbarensis | reverse complement strand
CGATCCGGTATGCGTGGCATACCATGGAAAGTGTTTCGAATGAATCGTTGGTGGCTAAAAACGTTCGGTTCTTTATCGAGAAGGCCAATCTGGATGTGAGGAGTTCGATGCAGCTGCTGTACGATATTTTCGGACAGTTGTTGGAGGTTAGTGTTAATAATAAAATGTTAAGTCTAACTTTAAATACAGAAGCATTCAAAATTTTAGTATGAAACCAAAATTGGATATGAAATCTAAATACACTTGAATATCGAAAATTGTATTTCGAAAAAAGAAATTTGAGATTCGGGATTTGAATTTGAAATGCTGTAATGAAATTTCGAATTTTAAAACTCGAAATGTTCAGAATTTGAAATTCTAAATTTAAAATTTTAAATTCGGTAAGTTACAATCATTCGAAATCGAAATTTAAAACTCGAAATTCAGAGCTCGAAATAATGATATGCAAAAATCGGAATTCGAAAACCAAAAATTGAAATTCGAAAATCGATTGTCGAAAACCGAAAATTGTGAAATTCGAAATTCAATAAAAATATAAAAATGTGCTATTTGAAACTTGAAATCTGAATCGCGAAAATAAAAATTCGCGATTTAAAATGCGTAATTTGGAGCGCGAAATTTGAAATCGAAAAAAGGAACTCAGAATTCGAAAATCGAAATGCAAAAATAAGAATTAACTTAAAGTTGGAAATTCAAAATTCGAAAATCAATATTCAGAATTCTGAATTTAAAATTCGAAATCCAAAAATTGGCATTTGAGAACCGGAAATTGTGCTTTGAAAATAGAAATTCGAATCACGAAATCCGATGTTCGAAATTTAAAGCTCAAAATTGTGAAATTTACAACTTTCAATTCAGAAAGCGGAAATTAAAATTTGGATTTCGAAGTGCGGAATTTGAATTCAAAATTTAAAAAAATGAGAAATTTTAAACTTGAAATTCGAAATGCGAAAATAAATATTCGAAACTTAAAATGCATAATTCGGAGTGCGAAATTTGAAATCAAAAAATGGAATTCGAAATACGAATTTCAAAAATTCGAAATCGAAATTTAAAATTTCAAAACCGAAAATCGGGTTTTTCGAATGTGAGAATCGATATTCTTAAATTGATAATTTGAATTTAAAACGCAGAAATACAGAATACCCAAAATGTGAAATTTTTCAACTTAAAATCCGAATTCGGAATTCGAATCGTGAGACTTAAAATTCTAAATTTAAAATTCAAACTTCACAATCTGAAATCGGAACTTAGAACACGAACGCCAAATGCGAAAATAGAAATTCAGAATCTGAAACGAAAAAATCGTAGTTCACAAATTTATATTCGAAAAGAGGGAATTCGAAACTCGAAATTCGAATCATAATCTTGGTTCGAAATCAAAATTCCAGGCGTTCAGTGAAGTCCGAAAATCGGATTTTGAAACTTAAAATTTGAAATTTGAAATCAAAATTCAGAATTCGAAATGCGAAAATGGAAATTCAGAATTCGAATCTCCAAATTTGAAATCGAAAAAAAAAATTTAAAATTCGGACTTGGGCAGCTAAATTTTAATTCGAAAAAAGGAATTCAGATTTCGAAAAACAACATTCAGAATTATGAAATGCAATTTAAAATTCGGAATTCGGCGTTCGAAATTTAAAATTTAACAAACCAAATGATATAATCGAAAAGTCGTAAATCTCAAATCAAAAATAAAAAAAAAAACGGAATTCGAATCTCGAAATGCGAAAATTCTAAATATTCAAATAATGAAATTCGAAATGTGAAAATTAAAATTTTTAAAATTCGAATCATGAAATTTCGAAAACCGAATTTCAAAATTCGAACTAGAAATGCAAAAATAAAACATCAGAATTTGATTTGGAGTTTTGTATTCGAAATTCGCAATCCCAAATTTGAATTTCGATACTTGAAATTCGAAATTGGAAATCCGAAATATAAAATTCAGAATTCGAAATTTATAATTCAAAATTCGATTAACGAAATGTGAAAATCGAAAGCAATAAATTGGAATTCTAAAATCGATAATCGAAACCGAACAACGGAATTAGAATCTAGAAATGCGAAAATTCGAACTACGGAGTTCGAAATTTAATATTCGACATGCTCAAAATGAGAAATTTAAAATACGAAAATAGAAATGCTAAAATCTAAATTCAAAACACGAAATTTGTAGTGCAAAATTCGAACTCGAAAAACGGAATACAAAAATAGAAATTGAGAATTTGAAATATAAAATTTGTAATTTGAAATCCGAAACTCAACCAAAATACGAAATTTAAAATTCAAAAATGGAAATGCGAAAATCGAAAACTAAAAATCAAATTCGAAATTTGGAGCTCGAAATTTGAACTTCAAAATATGTGAAAAATGTGACATTTAAAACTGAAATTCGAAATTCGAATCGCGGAAATTAAAATTCGAGATTGAAACCGGGATTCGAAATTTGTAATTGAAATTAAAAACTCGAAATTCAGAGTTTTAAAATTGAAATTCGAAATTTGGCATGCGAAAACCAGAAATCAAGTAGAGAAAATACGAAGTTTTAAAACTCGAAAATTTATTTCGAAATTTTGTATGCTGAATCCGAAACATGGATAAGAAATGTGAAATTATGAATTGGAAATTCGAAATATGAAACTTGAAATCCGAAATTCTGAATTTAAGATGCAGCATTCGGAGTGTGAGATTCGAAATCGAAAAACAAAATATTAGATTTAAAATTCGAAAATCACTTTTCAACACTCAAAAATTGAAATGCGGAATTGGAAACTGAAAAATCGGGATTCAAAAATTTAAAATTGATGTTCGAAAGCCGCAAATTGTAATTCAAAACTTTGAGTTTTGAAATACGAAAATCGAAATTTTTAATTCGAAAATCAAATTTCCAAATTTGAAAATCTCAAATAATGAAATGAAATCGTATCAAGCTTCGAAATTTGGAACTTGAATTCGAAAATAGAAATTTAGGAATTCTAAAACAGAATTTGAAATATTACATTTGAAATTCGGAGGTCAAAATTTGAAATTGGAGATTCGATTCAGAACTTTAAATTCGAAAATCAAATCGAAATTCGAACTTTAAAAATCAAAGATCCGAAATAAAAAATGGTAAATAGATTATCGAATTACGAAAGTCATTCGAAAATCAGGAATTGAAAATCGAAATCGATAATCGTTCTTCGAAATTTTGAGTTCGAAACTCAATATGCAAAATTTGTAATTTGAAATATTCATAAATTGACTTCTTAAATAATATAAATTCTAGAATTACAAATCAATAATAGAAAATCGAAAATTTAAAATGCAATATCAAAATTCGAAGTTAAAAAATTGCAGATCGTAAATTGAAAATCGAAAATCGATTGAAAACTTGAAGCTCGATAATCAAAATTAGGAATTGGAAATTAAAACTTGTGATTCGGAGTTCGAAATTTGAAATTTGGGAACCGAAAATTGAGAATTGGTATTCAAAAACTGAAAATCGGACATTGAAATGCGAAATTTCGAATTCGAATTGAGAAACAAAATTATTCGAAAAACTAAATGACGAATTCGCAACTCGAAAGAAATTTAGAATTCGCAATTCGGGATTTTGTATCCGAAATAGAGAATTCAAAATTCGAGTTTCGAAACTTTAAAATTCGAAGTGAAAAATTCCAAATTGTTCGAAATTTCAAGCTTAAAATCCGAAATTTCTGATTCGGAACTCTAAAGTTGAATTAATAAACTCGAAACCCGAAAATCGGGCTTCGAAATTCAAACTTCGGAGTTCTAAATTTAAAATTGAAGAAAAAAATTCAAAATCGAAATTTAAAAATCGGGATTCGTAAATCGTAATTTGAATTTGGAAATCAAAAATTGAGACTTTTAATTAGAAATTCGAAATTAGACATTTGAAAATGGAAATGCGGTATTCCGAATTTGAAAATCTAAAATCTGTATTGAAATCGAAAATAGAGAATTAAAACTCAAAAATCACAATTCCAAAATCGAACACCAAAAAAATCGAGCGTCGTAAACTAAACGTCGAAAATTGCAAATCGAATTCCGAAAATCGGAAATCAAAAATCGAAAATCAAAATTGAACCTTGAAATTTGAAATTCGAATTTGAATATGAAAATTCGGAGGTCGAAATTTAAAAAAAACTAACATCTACAATAAAATGAGCATCGAAGATCGAACTTCAAATTTTCCAAATTTTAAACTGAGCATGCAAAAATAGATGTTTGGAATTTGAAATTCGGTGTTCGAAGTTCACAATTCTAAGATCGAAAATTGAAATGTAAAATTCGAAATATCCCAAATTTAATATTTGAAACTGCTTTCGAAAATCAAAGATCTGAAATCAAAAATCTTACATCGAGTATCGAAAATCGAGAAATTGAAATTCATTTCGAAATTTCGAGTTCGAAATGCGAAATTTGTAATTCGAAATTAAAAATTTAGGATTCGAAATATTCTAAAATAATATCAAATCTAAACTTACAAATCAAGAATCGAAGACCAAAAATTGCAAGTCGAAATAGGAATTTTAAGTTTCGTCTGCTCCAAATTTGAGTTTCCAAATTTCGTCTGCTAACAACCAGAGGTCCCAAAATCCATTTTACAAACAATCAACATAATCACCTTTTCCAGGACAACTTTTCCTTGGCCCTTCCTCATCTAATACAATTCTGTGAGATCTGCGAAAACCGACAACAGATTCGTCAGCTTTACAACGTAGTCCTTGGACTGCAGGAGCGGGTCGCCATGGAAGACACTTTGTCCCAACAGGTGAAAACTACAACATTTGCTCACCCAGCACAGGTCGGTCCAACAGTTTACAAATTAAATTTCTTCATTTCCAGCACATCATCTACCTGCTGTGCAAGATGGCAGCCCTGCTAGTCCCATCGATGACCGAACTGACCCATCTGTGTACCATCATCCCGACGTACCTGAAGAGTACCCAACTGTACATCCGGGATGCGACGCTAAGCGGAGTAATCTGTCTGCTTGAGTGTCTTGTAACGTCCAACACGACGATGGGTGGCCTCAGCGAAGAACTACACCTACTGAGGAACATTATCGTAAACTACATCGTCAAGCATGGAATCATTGATGAGAGGTACTCAGGTTCTGTCGGGAAAAGTTTTCTGGGCCATCAATTCAATCCGCTTTTTTCAGTTTCGCGACCTTCAGTGACACTCACACAAAGCTAGTGTGGACGCTAAATTTCTACCTGATCGAAAACACGTCTCGATTCGTTCCGGAGTGCAATCTGCTCTCGAACAGTATAATATCAGCCAATAACATTCTGAAGCGGACCACAAATCTTGACATCTATCTTTGCATTCTAAACGTAAGTATTCAAAACATTTTCTCAAGGCGTCTAATTATTACTCCTTTCCTCGGCAGGGTCTCGAACGTCTCATCCTAACCTGCACCACCGCTCGCCCCCTACTGGAGAAAATCGAAAAACTTGCCCTCGATCTGGTCAAACTGGACAACGAAATGTTCTCGGTAGCAGCGTTAAAACTTCTGCTAACCTGCATCTACCACAGCTCAGCCGAACAGCTTGAAAACACCGAACGCTCGAACGGAATCGTCCAGGACGAACCGGAAATCATCATTCAGCAGATCGAAAAAATCGAAATCCTGTTTGCCAAAATTCGCACCACCACTCCGCAGGGTGCCAAAATCTTCGGCGACGTGCTCTGCCAGCTGATTCGCGATCTACTGCCACCGAACGAAATCCTAACGAAGGTTTTCAAGGAGCTGATGCTGAACCAACCCAACCCGGACATCATAGCGACGGTAACGCATCAGGTGTTCCGATCCGCCATCGACAGTTCCTATCTGGCACTGCTGCAGGAATGGTTGCTCTGTTCGTTGCCGAATTTTCTATCCTTTTCCCAGATCAACAAATCCGTCTGGTGTTTGACGGTTGTTTTCCTTTCTGCTTCACTGAACCAGCATCTGCTGAAGCTGTTCCCGGAGGTCCTTTCGTTACCTTCCTATCAGCAGCTGAACGAACGGGAGATACGCAACTTTATTGTCTCGGCGAGGGATTTCTATCGGCGGTTGGAGCCGCCTCAGAAGGCGAAGTTTAGGGAGATCTTTCAGCAGAACGACTGTTTCGTGTATCAATGCCTGCTGCGGTGTTTGTGAAGTTAGACTAGATTTTTATCGATGAGTTATTTATTCATATGCTGTAAGCTATTTTGAATGCTGTTTTTCTGTTCGATTTTTTATTCCGACAGTTTATTATTTATGATAGATTCTACGGTTAATATATACTGTATTTAAACGCTATAACTCAGAGTTTCAATTCTCATAAACACCTTAACGGTGATTTATTCCATAATGTTAAACATTTCACAGGAGGTGGCAGAATTTTTCCAACCAAGCCGCAGTGTGTTGGAAGAGTTGAATTCATTGGATGCATTGCACACAATATGCAACGGAATACATGTTGGCGATCACACAATAGCCGCCCCGAAATATGGTGCACCGACATCAGCAACATTTCTAACAGAAATATATTTAATTTATCAAATTCTTTCCACGTTGTTTAGCTGTTCCCTTTCGGTTGCCTGCTACCTACTGTTGTCGTGTTGGCGCGCGGTAGAAAATGTTGCAGTATCATTTGTGAGTTTTCCATTCAATTCTCGTACAGAAAATGGTTGCGTTTTGTTTTTGGACGGTTTCACCGAATAGAGCTAGCAAGGAAATGTAGAGTATGTAATTTTTGGTCATGGGTGTAGTGTACCTTTACGTCTGTTAGTTGAAAAAGTAAAACAAAGAACACTGCATAAATAGGAAACCAACGGTTTAGCATTGTATGGAAAAGGTACATTTTAGGTTCCACGGAAACATTTTTGTTACTTAGAAGGATACAACCGACAACCTCAAATACACAGTATGTTAGTAAGATTAACTGGGATTAATTATGTTCAACCAACGACACGACCAGGCACTCATTCACGTTAACTGGTGGGTTCGAATGTAGACAGCTAGGAGTTGTGGAACTCACCCCAATACCCGAAAAATGAGTCGAATGACCCTAAGGTTAAAACCTACATGATCGAAACCAATAAAATCAGGTAGACATGTCAGCGGTATTGTAGTGATTCGCATAACAGTAAAATGACTACGTAATGATATGGACCGTCTTATTTAATAAAAATGTTACTGTTATTTACTCATTACAGATTTAACCTCGAGGGCCATTCGCCTTTATAAAAATAATATACAATTTAATTTTTTATATCCCCTTATGGGGAGCTAGGACCGAGGGTGGTGGCTAGCGGGTTTTATACATCCTTAACCTGACAGACGAAGCTATGGTGCCTTGAACACAGGCAACGCAGATCCAAGGTCATCATTGAAATGATAAGTTCTACGTTTGAGATGTACTTCCCCCGGTTGCCAGACGAATACCTGTACTTAGTGCGTTTGACTTTGTATATACATTGTATGAGTCCTACTGGAAGGTGTGAGTTTTAGTGTTCGAGTTCAGGGGTGCATATCTATCTGAGTTGGCATGGGTGTTCGGTGAACACTAATCCCGTAATAGTGTCATCGCGAAGGACTCGAGCGTTTGTATGTTAACGAGTTTGTCGCTTGCGCTAGCGTGTATGTAACTTTGCGGTCTATGAATTCGAGTTTATATCGTGTGGCCATTCGCATATTCGTGTGTATTCTTGAATGATTTTAATGAGCTTAATTTTAAGTGTATGGTAGATCCTAGAAGAGAGTCAGTTTCCCTATATCACTAGAGTTTCCGATCGTGTCGCCATGGAACGTGTTGTCTAATGAATATGGACGTCATTTTTTGATTAGTCCAACTGAAGGCGTGAGTGGAGATTTCCGGAAGACGCCGATCCATGATCGCGCGAGCGGTGGGTTAATGTTTGAGACCGCGTTTGTAAATTTATAGGAGCAACAACGATCACTTAATTAGCGGAGTGTTTTGATGATAGTGAGATAGCGAGCGCATGTGTAGATAATTTCATGTTCACGTTTGTGACCAGGTTTGTTTTATCGCGAAAGCCACGAGCGTCTGTACGTATGGAATGGGAGAGATTGTGAGTGCATATATGAGAATATACAATTAATTGTGATAGTGAGTATTAGTATGACTCTACTTTACGATATAGTAATAAAAGGAAACATAATCAGAGCCGTAGCGGGCGGTTGGCAAGGTTAAACCTCGCCTCGTTAAAATCTTGATCTGCTTTTTAAAATAAGTGAGGTAAGTCATGAAATTAGTCAGGATAGACGTATCATTCCCAGGTACACACAAAATTATTGTTTGAAAGTCGAACTGAAAAAGAAAGCCAAAGCAGACAGTAAAAAGGCGCATAACTGAGACTCTACCAAAAGCGAAGACTTCGCTACGGTCCCGTTAGTCCAGAATAAACAACAAACAAGACAAAGACTTCAAATTTCAAAAAAAAAAAATAGCGAAAAATATTGCAAAACTTTTTCCGCTCGTTTTCTCACTTTCATAGGAACAAGGGTAACGTAAATGTGAAGTCTCCTCGACGCCGGGAGGAGTTCCGTAATATCACAAAGTTGCCGGTTCCCAACCTAGGACTAATCAATCTTGCACTAAGTTGAATCTCTGGTTGAAATGTCACATGGTTTTTGGCGTTCCTAGAAGCGTTCGAAACTCTTTGTTTCTTCTAAATTGACCAGTAGCTGTTTACTTCGGATTTGTGCTAGAGGTTTTCCTTGCTGGTTTATTTAGTGGCCTTTCAAAAGAGAGAAAATATATTGATACAAAGACTCATTTGCTTGTAATTAGTGCAGTACTGCATGCATGACGATCCTTGTCGAAGAAGACGCGGGGCAGTCTCGCCAAACGGTCACCCGACACTAGTTTGAAGGTCCGGTACGAATGTCACTCAAAATCGACGCTCACTGGAGCAGAAGGGACATTGAAACAGACAATCCCGTCCTTCAGTAGACCCACGCATGCCCACCTCGAATCGATAACTACACCATCGATCTCAACTTTATTAGCCGGCATGTAAACGCGTTAGTTCCTCATGAATGTCTTGTCGCCAGTAACATTATTTGTTTGCTTTAGACAACATATAACAATTCTGAGATTATCTAGGCGAACTTTCGAGATATCTGCTTGCGGAATATTAGAATACTTCGCGGGCTATCTTTGATCCGACAGAAGATCGGATGCAGTCGAACCCAGTTCAATATGTTTGATTTTAAATATAAGCTCCGACCTATGGTGACGAATCTTGTTCGGCATCCATTTTAGGATCATTTTGGTAAATTCAGGAATATACGGTAGAGTGCCAATAATTATGTTCTTCCTGAAATTTCAAATCAGACACACCTAACCACCTGTGGTACAAGGAATATTTTTGAATTGAGATGGGACTTTGTTTGGAAATGCAGTTTTTATTTTTTTGTATGCCAAATGTTTTAGAAATCAATGAAATGTCAAAATCTAATGTCAATTCGAAAAAAAACAAAGTTTTTGATTTTTATTTGAAGTTTGAAGTATCAGAAAGGCAAATTTTATCAATACAATTTTTAATAAGAAAATACAAGATCCCATGCAGTTCTAAGACATTTCGCATAGAAAATAAATTAGAAGCAGCCTTTTCAAACCCCAGTATCAACTCAAATCCAGAATTTTCTAAGTTTGCTAAAGGTTTTCTTAAAACCAAATTCAGTATGGCAGTAGAGCTCGACGCTTCATTACATCCTAAGGCATTTAGCATAAAAAATCGGATTCAATTTTTTAATATTTTTAGGGTCCTTTTGTGTTTTTTTTTGACGAGTGAAAATTTTTTCACTTTGGCCGTTTTGCGCAACCCCTTAATCGCGTCCGATTGAGCTTTTTTTTGTTGAGGTACGTCCGGTTTCTAAATTCGATGATCACCTATTTTCCATATATGCCATGGGTACTCTAATATACAGCCGTCTGAATAGATGCTCCCTCCGTCGCACAGTGGCGGGTCTTCAAACAAAAGTTGGACAAAACCTCAAATGTTACCTAATTTGGCTGAAAATCACAATTTAAGCTAATTTTGAGGTGCTGAGCTCATTTTTGATGTCAAAAGTCGTAAAATATTAAATGCATTTTTCCATACAGTGTCATTGAACCTTTCTTATAACTATGATCCCGTTTTCATGATAGATTTTCAATTACTGTTCACCAATGTCAGCAATATCATAAAAAATGAAGAATACTACTTTAAATCCATTGTATAACATATTGGTTTACTGTAGATTGTCTAACTATTTTAAACAAAACACCATGCGCCTCCATATCAGCAACAAAGCTTCAAAATCTCCTTAAAAAATTTTGCGCACCTAGGCGCAGAACGAGACCATGATATTCGAAAAGTAGAGGTTATTTCCCATAGAATGTATACTATGTGACCGTTCCGAAATGATTCCGAAATTTGTACAGAATACATTAGTGAAAAAAGTATTTTTGATCTGACCACTTCAAACATATTTAAACTTTTTAGTCATAGTTCCAAGCAAATTTACCAAATGTATTTTATTCACTAACCAAGTTCTTTCGTTCCTCTACACAATGAAACTAGTTGTGCTAAAATCGGACGAAAATCAAAAGAGCAACATGCATTTGAAGTGAACAGTGCAATGATGGTTTCGGAAATGAAAATCAATAAAAAGTCCGGACTTTGCTACGTTTAAACTCATGTTAAAAATCGTGTTCTTATCCAATGATCATAAAATTTTGAATATACATCATTCAATATATGAGAAATCTAGAAAAAATATAAAATGTCAATATTTCAAAAATAAATTTTTGAGGTTTTGGCCAGCCTCCAGCCACTGTGCGTCGCCGTCAAACACCTGGTGTCAACTGATTTCCTAAATATACAGTAAAAGATTTGCGGCTGGAATTTACATGAAATGAACGATAGTCAAACATGAATTATTTAGGGAGAAAGTGGGCCATTTCCATGTACACAAATTATTATTTGAAGCTCGAACTGAAAAATAAAGCCAAAGTAAACACCAAAGTGGAGCAAAACTGAGACTCCGCCAAGGGCGCCAGAAGACCACGCTACGGCTCTGATCATAACATGCCGAATAAAAGATTCATAACATGCCGAATGAAATACAGAATTCAGAGAGATTAATTAGAAGCCTGTAAATTGATTGATATTATTTTTGGTACACATGTCTGCAAACACGGCCCACAGCAAAAGCCACTCCGCGTCGACCCGCCCCTCGGCCACACCAGCGCGCACAGATTAATGATTGAGCATTAGTTAGGGCTCAGAGAATGAAAAAACACAAACCATAAAGAAGCCTATGGGCCCTCTCGGTCTCCTCGATGCACCACTATCGAGGCACAATGCAATAACCATCTGAAACTTGTCAGAAGTTCAACCCTCAACCTAGGGCAGATGATTCAAAAATACAGTTCAATTTCAAAATAGATGAAAAATAAATAAATAATGAAATATGATTTCTTTCGATTACCCTGGGCGCACTGATTTCCGCTTCGTGTGTCAATTTGCTTTCTTGTTGGTTAGTAATGGTCAGGTTTACTCTATGCCGCTAGCTCATCCTTCCGTCTGCATTCTCCTTCACTTGTGTTTGTGTCCATCACATCGTCGCTAGAGCTTTGATTTGATTTGAAAATACTTCGGCAAGGGATAAAAATATTCAAACCATTCATTCGATGACTCTCGGACCGATAGAGCAATCTTACCAGTCCGTGCAGTATAACTTTATAAAAAATAGTGCTATAAAGGTGAAATTGTGCGTTCTCCACCTCTTCAAGATTTTGGTAAATTTTTCTTTTGCGTGTGCAACGCGTTGACCGTTATTCGACCAGCAGAGCAGTGTTTCTCGTCTTCTTATGAGCTGCCTGGATATCGTTATAACAGTTAAGTACCGCTATTATATTACCTTCCCCCTTTCTTGACTCTCCTACTAACGTACACTGGCTAATAGTCATATGCAAAAATGGCTTTCTCTGACAATGGTTCGCTTCGAGGTGGTACGGATGTTGAAATAAAATCGCCTTCCCATTTCAAGCTAAATGCATGCTTCTCAATCTGGCCCTTAGTTATCCGGGCCAAAGACCCATGGATATTTATTGGCATCACGAAATATCCCATAAGCTTTGTATGGGCTTCCCTCTTTACTTCCCCTTACAGTACCCTTATGCTCGTTGGCTGCATTTTTTGATACTTCGCTAATCTGTGAATAATGTGTCTGTAGTTGAAACGTGTCTCTATTGTGGGAAAAACCCACATGATCTCTCGACATACAAACAGCTCGAGGAGAAACTTAAGCGTTTCCTCCAGGGACTTTTTACGTTTTTATGCATGCGATATCACGGCTGTTAGTTTGTGTGGATGATCGCAACTGCATATTCGCGTGTGTGATCAATCTTGTATTATCGTGAAGGGCACAAGCGAATTTAGGTTAACGTGTGTGATCGCATGATGGTTTTGTGAAGCCGATGCTGGCGTTTGAACAACTTCGCGTGTTTGATTTTGTTTGTACAACCATGGAAGCTCCCGGATGAGTACGATTGATTTTTCTGTATG
Source organism: Topomyia yanbarensis (assembly GCF_030247195.1). NCBI lineage: Eukaryota > Metazoa > Arthropoda > Insecta > Diptera > Culicidae > Topomyia > Topomyia yanbarensis. The sequence continues at coordinate 12,436 of NW_026683671.1, read as the reverse complement.
TGAGCGCTTTAGACTGCATTTATAAATTTGTAAGCGCTAACTCGTTGATTTAGTCATCGGGAGGATTTCGTGATTGCGCTTTTACGACCGGATTTGCATTACCGCGAAAGCTCGAGCGTTTGTATGTTATGGAAAGCTCGAGCGTTTGTATGTTATAGCATTCCGAAAACTATAGAAATAGTACAAATACTGACTAATGGCTGTACTTTGGTGTAGGCTGGTGAGAGTGGGAAAATGCATGCAACATGAAACCATCGAAATGATGAGTTAATCGAAAGCACTTATGTGAAAAAATTCCCTCAGAGACAGGATTCAAACCCGCAAACCTTGGGACGCCAGCCCAATGCAGAAAACCTTATGCTATCGCTGGGATATGATGACGTCCCAGAAAGAACACATGGTTATCGCATTGGCGACAGTGATCGTACCCTGTGTCTAAAGCGAGATCACACACAACCAATTCAACTTGTTGGATAAAGAAAAGATCTTGTCTTGGGCTTCATTCGAATACTGCAACTTTTGGGGTAAATCACAAACTTGTTGTGCGACTACGACAGTCTTTCCAGTATAGGGACCCTTTCAATAAGTATCTTTTAGTGTACTAAACGAGATTACACAAATTTTGCACTAATTAGTCGAAAAACCACTCATCAGTTTTGTTTTCAATTTTGTAGTGCGTATTACTAGCATAAATATCGCTCGAAGTAATTTTCAGAAAATCTTTCAAAAGCGGCATGGGAACACCGAAATTTTCCAGTCTTTTAAAGGCACAGGTATCAATAAAAAGTACCAACCAAACACTAGAATGTAAAAGTTCAACGCAAATTTGTATCTACCATCATTCGAAGCCTGGCGTTTGAAGGCGTCGGGCGGAAGATTTTTTCAAGATCCTATACGTACAGACCGGATTACTGAGCAGATGATTTATTAGGGGATTCTACTTTTGCAAATTGAATCACTATCACGTCGTTTCTAACCCCATTTTTAAATTCAAGATGTGCAACCTGCCGAAATAAACAGTCAAGTTCCCAATTGGATTAAATCACCAAGCCCAGAGAAGCATTTCAGTCTAGCGAAAATGTTTTGTTCAGAATAGTACTTGACAGCAAAAATGCAACTTCACACGACAAAGTACCTCTCGACAGTTGATGCAATACTGGAGTATGTACATTCATACGTCTGTACGTGTGTGTATGTGTGATCCCTTGCAGAAAATATGATAAACTGTTGAGTCTGAAACGTGTCATAAATATTTTACATATATTTGAATAATTCAAGCTTAACAACCGTCCCACGTGGGAGCTTGTTGGCCCTTTGTATCCTTTCCCACCTTCCAATTTGCTTTTTAGTGTGCGTGGATCTGTTCCCTGACTCTGCGGCACAGAGTCGCTCGCGTTGACAGGGCGAACAACACATGTTTCGCCTTTCACGTTGGTCGCAAATGTGTCAGCGCGGAGTGCATGCTGGAAAGGAGGTCAGCGGAACATAGCGAGTGTGTGTAAACTGTAATTAGAAAATGTCATAAGTTTCCCATGCTTCCCCCCACTTTATCCGGCACCAAAAACCGTGTACATTTCCAAGTCTTGAAGTTCCAACCGTACCTCGAAACCCGTCCGTTAACAAGCTGGAAGCCTTTTCTCTGTGCCCACCAAAATACTGTCGTTACCGGTGCGATGCGGCAGCCGTCCCCAAATGGGGCTGGCATACGGAGCACAAAAGGTTTCTGTGTTGCAACCAAAATTATATGCCTTCACCAGATGGATTCTGCTTTGCTTTCATGTGCGCAAGGGTTGAAGTCTGGATGTGATATTTCGGGTCCAGCAACGGGTTTTGATTGACACATTCTTATTACTGTTGTGGGGGGTCAAGCGGAACAAAAGGCGATGTCATTTGAGGCTAGTAATCATCTTGAGAGGAAAAAAAATCAGACTGTCAAACAATAGATATTGTGACATGATAACTGATAGTATAAAACTAGCAACGCTTCTTGTGGGGAACATTTGGCGTGACTCTGCTTTGTTTTGAATGATTGATGTTTATCAAAGTTGAATTGAGATAAGAGACGCTTAAAATGCGAGATCTCTCATTTTTGTACTTCCCTTAACCCCAGAAGTGATTTGTTCTCATTCGAACTCAAACATCAACACAACAAATAAAACAATTGGATAAGTCTATACTATTCTGTGTGAATCTGCGTCCAGTTTTAAATGGCCAACTGAACCGATTTAGAACGATTCCAAAAATTTCATCATTCATATTTTGTTGGTTGCCGTGTTGCCAGGCGCTCCTGTCAAGCTCGGTGCAACAATCAATCGGTTGCATAGTAGGCCGATTGTGGTGATGCAAGGCTTTTTGCTATAGGCGAAACTAAGGCAGGCTCTAACCCCGACTACTGTTTAATTGTATAAACTCACAGAGTTCGGGGTTGACACCTGGTTGTTTCGGTGTCAAGCGAAAACGACCTTCATCTTTGGAAAAATAGCCAAACGCGCTTTGAGCAGTTCAAAGGTTGGAATGTGAACAGATGATTAATGTACTTTTTAGCTCTATTCAGTCAAAGAACGAAATTCAAACTTCAATTTCGAAAGGACGTCGTCAACAATTCAACAGGATACATCCCACCCAATTTTAAATTCGCATACACAGACTGTTGATTCTCGGCATCAGCCCCAGCCGTCGCCAGTGACGCCTCCAACAGTTGACGATGACGGTGAACGAGCAAAACATCACAAGAAACAAAGGTCTGACACATTTGTGGATGCTTTATCTGCCTGCCCCCCCCCCCCCCCCCTTGCCATCACCGACAGCCGTCTCCATTCGGCGTAACGAAGGTAACATTACGAAGACACACACACACTCTCCGCCACACCCGTCGGAGCCAAATTTCAAACGCTACAGATGAGGCACACACGGTCATAAAAGTAAAAACTTTATCGTTTTCCTTCCACACAAGGGGGGGGGGGTAACTTCTTTGGTTGACAGCTTTACTCCCATCGTGCTTTGCGGCAAACGGGCAGAAAGATCAACCCCGGATCCGACCATAACGAACACTGCCGCCGGCAGGCTCGGGTACGGGAAAGTGTCATTAAAATGTAAGGACACGCCAGCACCATCCGAGTCGTTGTATATCGAGGCACATACGATGTGAGGTCTTAGGCAATCCTGTACCAGCAGGAACTGAGTGAAACTGGTGGGATTATCGGAGTGGTTCACAGTGATGGCTCATTTTTTTTCCAGAAAACTGTGCTTGTGTGTGTCCTCAATAGATGACGGGACTTCGGGTAAATCCTGTAATATGTGAACAATTCAACATTTAAATTAAAAAAAATCACAGATAAACACAACACTTTACACAGGTTTTCCACTTTTTAATTCCTCTGTTCTTTATAGTTAAATGCACTTGCACTTCACTATGTAACAGATACCAGTATTTCGATTACTACTTGTATTCTTCTTCAGTGTTTTTGTATCACAGATTTTCGAAGAAATTCTATAGTTTTCCATTGTCAATATTTCGATACTAACTGCTACTCACCTCATTGCATATATACCGACTTGATTCCGAATTGACAGTTTCGCTTTACACGTAAAAATTGAACAACACAGAAATTGTCTTAATTTGAAATTAGCTACTCTATAATTTTGTTTTTCACTTGCTCTCATTATTATAGTCAATAATATTCGGCTTTGTCCAATACTTTCGTTCGTTAAGATTTTTTTGAGTGGTTGGATCTGTAAGCAAAATGAAATAATTTTACATTTGATCATTTACTTAACCTAACATGTTCATACATTTACCTTATTGAATGATACCTTAAAATCAAGACAATGAAACATAACTTTAAGTTGTTTTTCTTAGGGATCAAAAATAAGAATGTTATTCACCAACCTGACTCAAGAGGGGGTTTCTAATCTTCTGAGAAAAACTATCATCCAGCACTTTTTAAAGTTATAAACTTTCTGCTGACTATCCGAAATTTGTTTGACTGAAGCTGGTGTTGGTTTGGATTCGGAAAATCCGGCATGCAACCTGTCATTTCCCGTACAGTTTTCATCCTTCCCGGTGCTCGAATGGTAGTACTTAACTGAAAATAGACTACACGAGCACAAGAAAACGAAACCGGTGGCCCGGTGTCAAGTAAACGAGTACAGTCCAACAATTCGTGATTGAAGTTTTAAACACCGTCATCGTGATAGGTATGAAGTGGAAGGTTGAGATTTTGAAAGTTTAAAGATGATACGATGCTGAACATTAACGTGTTGATAGCTGTGTTATCGTGCTACCGCGCTGCTTACTAATTAACTGCCAAAGTAGTTTCACTTGAGATTCGAATTCACATTTGTCTCACGTTTTGCACGCTCTCTTTCAGCATGCCAGGTTAAAATTTTAATTTGTTGGATATCCTAAAGACTCAAAAGACACCGGGCGTTTGTAATGACACTACTGAGCAATAATGTAGCTTATAATGATGATGTAGTAGGAATGAAGATTCCGACAGTTGGAAATAAACTAAACCACGACCAATGTCATCATTTTTGCAGGAATAGATTGTTAAAATACTTTAGGCGATTGATGCTGGGAACACCCTGGGTATTCTTTTCAACGGGAAGCCGAACAAACCGCTAAATATTCGAGAAAGTAATTAACACAAATTTCTCCGCTACCGAAGGACGAGTAGGCGAATCGAATCGATGATAATAGGCAAGTAGGCTGCTAATAGATTCGGCATCTAACCGACCTTAACCAAAGATGTGCAGGTTTTCTCATATTTTAAGCACATGCAAAAAACAAATTAACAGAAACTGTTTTAGTCTAAAAATCCTTCCACGGATTAATAAGCATAATACTAAGAGGAAATTCCTCGAAAAAGTATCGTTTATGTTCATTTTATCGGAACCTAAAATCTACCTTTGATACATTTTCCACAACATTCATTTACCCCCCCCCCCCCCGCTTGAGAACACTTCTACCCGGTCAAACCATTCGGAATTTGATTCGGAATCCTGAATGGAGTCAGTATAGATTCCAAATCAAATGCAACAACCGAGTCTGAGTCGGAATCGGTTGTTGCATTTGATTTGGAATCCATAATGACTCTATTAAAAAATCCGAACCGGTTCCGGAATGAGTTTAACTGGGTACTAGTGGATACGAAACTCTCGTGTGTTAGAAACGCTATCATTTCATATGTGACCCCTTCTCCAACTAAAGTTTTAAATTTATCGTGGAAGCTGGCGAAGAAATGGGTTTGATAGGTTATGTTTAGTTGTCTGTGGTCCGTATACGGGTTTTGACTGGAAATTCAGAACTCACCTCTCAGTACTTCGCAGAAAGCGCAATCCATCTAATTATAGGGATCTAGTGCAATTCAAAAAATTAATCGTGGAAATTTCAAAGCTTTGAACACTGCTTTTTGGTGGCATCTTTTTCCACTTCTTCCTAACAAAGCCACATTTCCAATAACTTTGGATTATTTTATATCAAACAAGCCACTGCAAACTCATTACGTTCCATTTTCTGTTGAATATATTTCTCAATAAACGCACATTATCTTCACCATTAATGGACCCATCGCACCCACAGTGCGGAAAGAAGCTTACGAAAAAAAAACAAACTAACACGCACACAACTGATGATATGAGGCCATGCCGCACAGAACACTACGCGCTTGCACTATCACAACTCGAAGCCGAAAATTACCGACTCTTAACCACATTTTTTCATGCTGCTTCTAATCACTTCACTTTACGCCTCCAGCTACAACGTATCTTCACTTTCCACCAGCACAATGCGATGACACTTCCTACGCCAAACAAAATTTTCGAAACCAGAAGCCAACTGGTTATGGCTTACTTCGATCAAACATGATCGGACACGATTTTTCACTTCAGCCGGTAGCGTGTGATCGTTTCACCGCGGATTGGACTTTTTACCGGTTGCAAGGCCACTGTGAATTTGGCCGGATTTTTAAAAAGGATCGCGAATTCGAACGACACTGTCGGAAATTTATTCAGCAAGCAATGCTTTTTCCGAAATTTAGATCACGTCAACGCGAAATAGAAGATCTGCCAACAATGCACTGATTATCACTGAACTGAAGGCTCAAGTTACCTCAAGGCTTGGTAGTGTGCGTAAGAAAAATTGTGCTCAGCTTTGCCACCAGATTATCCATTTAAACCTTTTCAAAACTCTAAAAGAAGAATATCAGTCGATTTTGTAGCGATCACGTGTATCAGAAGTCAAAATAACTTCCAAATTCGGTAACCCAAGTTCCCTGTTGCAAATATGTGTTCACTTCTTCCATTCCGTAGGAGGAAGAATGAACACTAGGCGGCTAAAACGTACTATCCGCTCGCGCACGCACGGTTTTCTCTTTCCCCAATCTGTCTCACGATTGCACAAACTAGAGCAAGTGGTTGAGTTTCGGTCGCCGAACGGACCTCGTTGTCGTTGTCTTATCAACCGCCCGAGCAGTAAAAACTATGTGAACGCAAGTGAGGGTATTGGCGCGTAATGGTATGATGCAAATGTTTCGAGAGGGAATGAGATAGCGATTTAGAATCAATTGTCCAAGAAGTTCGTTTTTCGAAATACGAGTTTTACTTCGGTAAAATTACGTACTTCCGGGTATCTAGAACCAAAAATCGTTTATCTGAGGGTTTTAGGAATAGCTTCTCATCCATTTCAATCTAGACCGTGAAAGAGGTTAGAGTGCGCGTTTTTTGATTTTGTCCCGCGGTGTGTCGAAAGGTTTGTCCAGTTAAAATATGAGATGTCTTTAAAATTTAGTAATTTTTTTTACTATTAGGTGTTGCGTTAAAGTCTAGAAGTAGGAAGTGCGGATAATTCGTGTGCGTTTGCTGAAAGTACAGAAAAGGTAAATTACAATTGTGCTTATAAAAAGAGAGACAATGCGTTCACGGTATCGGTAGCCGTGCGACGGCTTTTATTCTACCGTTTAGATTGGCACTATTCATCGGCCCGCCACACCGCCCTTCGCCCACCGACGCGCTCTAGACCCACGCGCTAGTTTGGGATATTCTGGCGCTGCAACCGAAAAGCCAGAAGTGCGACGATTCATCAAACGTTTGCACAGCAAAGTTTAACGTCACGACCATCCGGTGTGCACGTATTTTGTTGCTGGCAGCTTGTCCGGCGTTCCGACACTGCCAGCAGTTATCCATCCTGTACGCAGAGGAACATCTATAGTCGTCCGGTACATCCTTAATCGCCGCCTGCGCAGATTCATCACCGCCGGTGTAGATACATCGCCGCCACCGCATCGCCGCATCAGGACAGTCTTCGCAGTAGTGCGAATGTGAGTGGGCAAACAACGAGAAAAAGACTGTAAGTACAAGAACTATAAAATCCATGCGCATGGTTCGTTAGTTTAGCCGATACACGCACCCGGCAAACTAAAGTTCAACCGAATTATGGCACAATAGCCCGGTAGTAAATAGCGATCGCTCTCCGCACACAGTAAGGAACAATAAAATTATAGGCAACACCATGTTAGGAAAAAAGTAAATTAAGTTTATGAGAATGTTGATTGTAGTTTGTTGAATAATGTGTTGGTGTTAAAGAAATAGTATTAGCCATGTTCCCCAAGTAATTACGAGTTTGAAGAGGTATCTCATGTTTCGCGTCGTGTTAGTTTTGTAGTTTTTTTTTTTTTTTTGGTTCTTTACTCCAAGTTGGGCTACTTAGGAATCTTAGCCCCACCACTCGAGTTTCTTTTTCGGTATAGTTATTTGGTTTTGAGGTATTCTTCCAGTGATGAGACAATACGAGTGGTGTTCTTAGGTATTTTGGGATAGGAAAGCGAACTTCTTTGGGTTAATTCGTGGGTAATTTGATGCATGAAACTGAGTACCTCTCGATTCAGTTGCGTCTGCTAGGTCGTTCCTCCAAACCTTCACTAAATCGACCCGCCCTGAGGCTGGGTTTCTGGTCGGGCAACCCTAAAGCACGACAAATGGTCCTCGAAAGAGGTGGCGCTTAAGCCATTTGTTCGGAAAGGTGGGACGATTGGGCAGACTGATTCCGTAGCAACGTCGTGCGCGCTACAATTTATTAGATCATCACGATTCAATTCATGCAAAATACCTGCCGGAAAAGCCATCGGCTTAGCTGAATGGTGCTTTTGAAAATGTGGCTGTGGTTTTTTCATTGCGCTGTTGTTTTGCGTACCCCAGCACGGTGTGGTAGTGTGACAAAAAATCACAGCCACTTTTTCAAAAGCACCATTTAGCAAAACCGATAGTTTTTCCAGCAGCTATTTTGTATGATTTGAATCGTTGTGATCTGATAAATCGGCTGATATTCTTCTTTTAGCGTTTTGAAAAGGTTTTAATGTATAATCCGGTGACAAAGCTGAACACAATTTTTCCTACCCAGCGTTCAAAACTAACACATGCTCAAAAAAGGTAACTTGAACCTGAATCTAGTTTTGTGTAGGTCAGGGATGCCAAGTGTTTTTCCAGAAAATCTGTAATATTTTTTGAAAAAGTCTGGAATTGTCTGGATTATTGAGGAAGCTCCATCTATGAGCTGTATTTGTACATTTTACTGCGTTCCCATTTATATTTAAAATGCTTAATTTTCAGCATTTCAGCATAGAGAATCTGTGAAATAGATTAAATTTGAATTTCTGAAGCTTCGGCATTTTGGATTGCCGGAACTTTCAGGTAATGAAAATGCGAAAAATTTAGGTGACTTTCAGCGAAGAAACTTTGATATGTGGTGCTTCCAACTTTTTCAAATAGTGGTTTAAGGCCGATGGCAAGCTGAAACGGAAAGCGAAGCGTTTGCGGACGCGTCTGATCACTTTACATAATGTTTTGCCGCGTTCGCCCCGCTTTTACTATGACAGTATTACGCGTTCTACATGCACACACCAAAGAGATAGGTCAAACGCATTCGCTTCGCTTACCGCTACCGCTTCGCAAATCGCGTAAGCATGTCATCGGCCTAAGAATCAACGAAGCCTTCTTGTATTTTATTTAGTTATTTTTCATACTGTCTGGATAAATCTGAACAAAATCTCTGAAATCTGGATCAGACAAAAATAAATCTGTATGTCTGAACGACGCTTAAAAATCTGGAGGAATCCAGATAAATCTGGAATGTTGGCATCCCTGGTGTAGGTTAGGTACCATTTGGACAAAATCAAATCGAAAAGAAAAAAAGAATAAATATCGAAGCGTTGCCAGTTTAGTTGATTTTTGTATGAAAGTTTACCAAACTGAAATTGCTTACTTTTCCGGGCCAAACCACATTTTTCACAAAACCGCTTCCAATAACTTTATTTAATACCTACAATGCATCAGTTTTTCGTCGGTTCAGCGCGTTAACGCTTCTCTAGAGAAACACAATTTTGGAAACCCTGCCGACTGATTCTGTTCTGTTTCGATCAAACATGATCAGACACAGTGTTTTTACTTCTACTGATTCACTACTGTTATAACCACCGATTTAATGATTTTCTGGATCGAATTGAAAGTGGCCGTGTGTGTTAAATCGTATCATTAGTACAATTTCCAAGCAAACTTTCGGAAATTTATCCATAATAAGTTACGACTATTGATCACTGCACTTTTTTGAGTTAGAATAGTATCGACCCACACCGAAAGCTGACCGATAATGTACTATTGCTTTGCTGTTTACCTTTTTACTAATGACGCTAAATGTTTGAACAAAGGCTGGTCATCTCAATCGCTTGTTTACCATTTATCTGTCAGTGTCATTCTAATCGAGCACGAGACCTGTCAGCGGCACTCAATACGAGGTAAATCGGATCCATCTTGATCGAGAGCCATTGACAGGTCTCGTGTTCAATTGGAATAACACTGACAGCTGAATGGTAAACAAATATTACAGACATCAAGTTTCTTTATATCAGAGATTCAGAGTCTTTACTTCACAGTTTGTTGTTGAACACCGAAAAGCTTGATCTTCAGACTACAGATTCAGCCAGATGTGAACAGATACACGAATGTCAGACTTATCACCCACTGAGACGTCCAAAAAATCGTTCAACACGGGTCCAAATTGGTCCAACGAACGTCCTTCATTGGACGATTTTGAAACCAACCGTTCTTAGAGGGCAGTTTTGTTCATTTAGGGAATGTTCTGTATCTCCCAAGAAATGGATGTTCTAAAATTGTTCATTCAAGGTCCTTCGTTCGAGAACGTCCCCGACACAGATCGTTCAACAGGCGTTCATTACTGAACCTGTGTAGGATAAGTCTAAAACAATTTTTGGGTTTGCATCGGCAAATTAATTGCAATCTCTTAAAATGGAATATTCGTATCATAATCTTTATAAGCCATAATGAGGAGTCATTCAGTTCTAGATCTACAATTTATGACCGAGATAAAATTAATACGGATAACCACAGCTCCTTACGTTTTTAATAATGCAACAAGTAGTTTTATATTTCGAAACGTAACTGTTTGGAATTATAAAACGGAATGTTCTGATGAGGATGCGATAGTTGCAGTTTAAGTTTTACTTGAAACTCTACATGGCATGGTTCGGTATCGACTGAAAGAAGATACTACAAATTGAAAAGCAGTGTTACACAGAGTCATTGAGGCAATATCGAAATGCTTGATCCCGGGAAGATGCCAAGAATTCCGGCATTCTAAAAACTAAGATGGTGCAAACAATTTCAAAATAGTGACTTTATCTTAGGTATTTATAAAATAAAACCATGAAATGTGGATAGCTGTAATTTGCCGAAGTTGTGTCAAGTACTTACATTTAAAATTATGTTATAATTTCCTACTTTGTACAGGGTATTTATATCGAGCTAATGAAAGCGAACACTATAAGGTGATAGATTCATGGGATTATGCGACGGTAGTGTTCTAAGATCTAATCGGAGAAATCTTGCTTATACGGCTTAAATTCTGTTGATCCAAATTCTACGCTGCGCTGCTAAACATGCCTTAATACGACGAAACTGGCAACGCTTCGACATTCGGTCATCTGATCACAAACACCACACCAACCCACGGTGTTCATTTTCATTACATCAAGTTGAGCTTTCAGCAGCGCAGCGCAGCGGTAGTCACTGCTGTACATCATTTTTCGGTTCGGCTCGTCGAGGTTATAAGAACTTTTAACTAATTATCGATAAATTTCCAGGTATGTTCATAGAAATAGTGTTCGCGTTCCTATTGTGTACAATGGCACATATTCAAAAGAAAAAAATAACCAATTTGTGGTGACAGAATCACACTAGTGAATTAGGGTGAAGTGCCTATTTTCACCATACTAAGGAAGGCGCCTCACTGAATCATTAAATACTCGGCCTACAAACAATGGAATGCGTAAAAACTGGTATCAACAGCTTTGCTTCGTTGTTAAGTACCAAGATAATAACACACATGCGCAGAAAACAGTGAAATTCTTGTGTTTGAGCGCAACGAAAACACGAATCGAGTGCCCCCATTGTTGCGCTACCATTTGACTCAATGCGTTGAACAAAGATGGCAGACACTGCTCTAACCAACGGCTTCAAATGGGTAGCGTGATAATAGAAACATAGCGATAATGGACTCATCACCCTAGTAGATGTGAAAAATCGTGTCTGATCATGCTTATTCTAAGCAAGCCATCATAAGCTGGCTAGTTCGTAAATTGTTGTCGGAGAAAATTGTGGATATAAAGTAAGGATAATAAAATCAATTTAAGAAAATTAAGTGGGTTGGGCAAGTTGAGTGTGTTTTTTTATTGGCCTTTTTCTTCATTGAGGTTCAAATTTGTGACAATTGCAATGAACTCTAAAGACAAATTTCGAATTGTGCTGGAATCGAAGGATTGTATGGAGCGTCCTTCCTGCGGTGTATGGTACTAAGGTAAGTTTAATAATAATTTAAGATTTAATTTTCTGTTTACGAGAAGAGAAACATTCTTCTTCCATCGCCTTTTTGAGTTCAAACGAGCGTTCTAATGAATGTAAAATGTATAGCTTACTTTTCTTTGTATTCAAGTCAGACAATTTGCATTTATTCCATCAACAATATTTACCAAATGTGTTTTAATTTGTGAATCACCCAACACGAAACAGTCTGGTTTGTCACCTGTTAGCCAAACTCAGAGTAGAGGTTCAATTTGTTCCAATTTGCGTGCAAAAATGTATGAGTTATAGTTTTAATTTTCGGAAATGTTAAAAATACGAAAATTCGATATTATTTGGAATTTGTCATACTGCGACAAGCCATCAAAGCAAAATAACATTTTCTGCAACATGTCCCTAGAAACATCTCATTTTGCTTTTCTAAAAACCCTGACTTCGGTGCAATGCAATAGAATTACATGTTACGATTATCACATAAAATTTAATTACACATTTTATCAAGATCCCAAATAGATTTATAACGTTGCGGTATTTAACGAAACTCAACAAACTAGCTACACTTCAATAT
>NW_026683670.1:0-25000 GCF_030247195.1 Topomyia yanbarensis | reverse complement strand
TAGGCGATCGTTCGAAGCTCGAAGGCGATTTCACGTAAACTTCAGATCGTTGAGCACTTAGTGCACGAAGAGACGTCCGGGAGCGGAAGGTTAAGCTAGTTTGGAGGGCTGGTCAGGTTAGATTATTTGGAGACACGATTATTTGTAGCTCTATTTTTGGAATAAATAATTAGATTGCTCCAACATTTTTTTCACAAACTCGATTACACACCATTTATTTATAATTGAGCTCTTGCCAAATGAACTCTACGGAATAATTTAGGTTAAATTGCACCCATTTCAAATTTGGTAATAATTAATCCGGAAATAATTTTTCTTTTAACAAAAGAACTTTTCTTAACAATGCAAAGAAATTATACTCGAAGCCAACCTTCATTCCGAAATATTACTATTATTTATTTATAGGCTTTAACCGAAGTAGTCATTCGCCTACCAAAGGGTGCTTATATTCTATGTAACCTCTTAGTCTATTTCATTTGTTACAGTTAAGGACGTCTATTTAAAGTCGGAAGCCATTGCTAGAGATGCGCACCAGGTCCCGAGGCGATCATGGTATTCCTTTCACTTCAAATCTCTGCGAACAAGTTGGCGTTTTTTAAAAATATCTGCTGTTGCATGTGGAACATAGTGGTGGATTTACTCGTGAGATAGTGTTGGCGTGGGTAATTCTGGTGTTCCCTACACGGAGTCGCGAGAGTACCCTTTGCTCTATTCTGCTCTCTCTGTCTTCCCTTCTTTGGAGAGATCCCTTGATTTTCTGTGGGTGTCCTCGCAGGTTCCTCCAGTGGTCGATGAAGTGGTTGGAGGCTTTCTGCTTGAATGATTTAGTGATATCATTTACCGGGACTTCTCGGGTAACCATTGACCTCGTTCGCCGACCGATAGAGGCCAGATGGTCAGCAGTCTCGTTGCCCTTGATTCCACAATGGCTCGGAACCCAGCAAATCGTAGTGAGAATATCACAGGTATCTTCGATTTCCTGGAAATACGGATGCTTCGATTCTCCGGTCTCGAGTGCCAAGATGACCGAGAGGGAGTCGGAAAAAATTACCGTTGGTATACCTTCGGATTTTCTGCGTATGGCAACGGTGATCGCGGCTGCTTCTGCGGAAAATACCGAGCATTCTGGAGACAGACGAAGAGCTAATCCTTCACAGATACCGTGTACCCCTATTCCAACTTCTTCTTCTAGCTTTGATCCGTCAGTGAAGATTTTGTGGTGATTTTGGTATTTGCGGTTGACCAATTGCAGAAACTTTGCTTGCGTTGCGCTGTGAGGATCATCTTTTTTACGATACGTGTCAGTTTGGTGTCCAGGTTTGGGCAGCGTTTGTTCCAGGGGCGATTCCTGACCCTGCGCATGCTGGCAATTGCAGGGAGTTGGGTATTAGTGAATTCTGAGTAGATATGTTTAGCTATATCTAATATTTGACATTCTCCCCCTGTCGTTTTTTCGAGGAAACTCAGTGCTTGTTTCACAACGATAATCGCTACCGCCCATCGACATGGTAAAATACCTGCCTTCATGCAGGCGGCTTCCGCCGGTGTGCTAGGGAGCAGGTTGGATGCGAATCTAACCGCACCATGGTAGACAGGTGCTAGTGTGGTGGCCAGACCCTCCCAGTTTCAGCAGGTGAGCTCAAGGCCATGGAATATTTTTGAGTGTATTAAGGCTTGACTCACATTTAGAGCTGTTTTTCTATTGCACTTGGTGTGGCGGGAGCTTATGGTGCGAACTAGTCTTTTCCTGCTTTCGCAATCCTTTTTTATTTGCTGGAAGTGGGATGTGAAAGTCATTCTCCGGTCTACCTTAATTCCGAGAATTTTCGGTTCCTTGCGAAATGGTATCGTTACACCGGCGAGTTTCACGGGTCGGTCGAAAACAACGCGGTGGGAGTTGCAGCAGTGTGCAATAGCGCATTTTTCTGGGGCAATATTGAAACCAGTTGCTTCGGCCCACCGGCCTACGGCGTTAACAGCAGCCTGCTATTTTATCCTGGTTCTAGCTTTTGTTTTCCGATCGCCACCAAAATGATATCATCAGCATATAAGAATATAAATACTCCTTTCGGTAAAGCATCGAATAGAGTATTCATGTTTACGAGAAAGAGGGTGACTGCCAACACGGATCCTAGCGGGACCCCATTGGCTTCCCGGAAGGTATCAGATTTATTTCCTCCGAAGCACACTCGGAAGGTTCTGTTCCTGAGAAATTCCTGGACGAAGCGGCCCATATTCCCTCTTATTCCCCACTGATGCAATTGTCGCAGTACACCCTCTCGCCAGACCGTATTGTAGGCCTTGGCGAGGTCGAGGATCGCGATATCAGCGTGCTTGTTTTCCTCGAGTGCCTGACCGACTACCTCTCCAAACGAACCGAGATGGATATCTGATCCGAGCCCTTTTCTGAAGGCAAACTGCCGGAGGTCGAGGAAGTTTCCCTCTTCCAGATAGGTCACAAGACGCCGATTTACTAGTCTCTCCATCGTTTTAGCTATACAGCTAATCAAGTTTATAGGGCGGAAGTCGCTGGGCTCCTTTCTTCCGCTACTTTTTTTGGGAATAGGAATAACCAGTGCCTCGCGCCAAGCTTCTGGGAAGTCTCCACCTTCCCAGGCTATGTTCAAGCATTCTAGTGAGGCTCTTTTCGCCCTTGGTGGGAGGTGTCTGAGCATAGGGTAGCCCACTTCGTCGGGTCCAGCCGATTTCCCGCGTGTCGCACTTAGTACAGTGGCGAGTTCCATTCCAGAAAGGGGTTGATTGTACGGTGCACTACAGTCGAGTCCGAAGCTCGTTGGGTGTGCTTTTATGCCGGCTTTCCACCTCCTAAAGGATGCCGGTAGAGATTCGTCGGATGATAGCTCCTGAAAATATTTCCCGATCTGGTTTGCTATTTCAGTAGAGTCCACGGTAGTCGTTCCATGGATATTAAGGGAAAATCCAGTATGTCGGCGTTTACCGCTAAGTGCGTTGACCCTTCTCCACAGTTCCTTGGTGGAGGAAGTCGGATTAATGCCATTGAGGAACTCTCCCCAACTTGCTGCTTTAGCTTCCTCAATCGCCTTTCTTCCCTGGTTCCTAAGCCTTCGGTAGTTGGCTGCGCGTTCCTCCCATAGTTGATGTTCCTGTGGGGTTCTTCGAAAAAGTCTGAGGGCTTTTCTTCGGGCTTTCAGAACAGCTGCGACCTCATCGTTCCACCAGTGGATTGTTCTTTGCGGAGGGGGGGGGGTTCCGCTAGTTCGGGGGATGCTTGTGGAGGCGGCCTGAACAATAAGCTTTGCAATGGCCTCAGGTGTGTGAGTCTCGTTAAATTCGAGAGCTGTTTCGATTGCATCTTCGTACGCCTCCCAGTCGGCTCGCTCGTACAGCCATCGCCTACGTCGTGTTGTTGAGATAGGGCGACTGGCGTGAGTGATCCATATAGGAAAATGATCACTACCTCCTTTGTCGAGATCCACCGACCAATCACAGGTATTGGCAATAGAGCTGGAGCAAATCGTCAAATCGATGGCTGATGAGGAGCTTGCTCTGAGAAATGTGGTTTCTCCAGTGTTGAGGATGATGGCGTTGCATTTTTCAGCTACTTCCAGGATTTCAATTCCATGCCGATTGCTACTTTGGGAGCCCCACTCGCAGGCACGTAGCCAGAGGGGGGGCTAGGGGGCTAAAGCCCCTCCCGAAATTTTTCAAAAATGAATTTAAAAAACCGGCGACTTTTAACAAAATTTGTTGCTCATTTGGTTTGAACAAATCTCAAAGAAAATGTTGAAGAAGGCTATTTCTAATCACCAAAGGCAATGGTCACGAAATTCAGTCACTTTATGCTTTTGCTCGAGCCAGTGCGACGCGAACGACAAAAATAGTAACTTTTATATTGTGTGTCTTGCCTAAAGAATAAAAGAAACTGTTACTATAATTGTTGCTGTTGTAATCTGTCGAGAAGCAAGAAGTGGTGCTCCAGCTAAATACGGTGATTATAAAATTATTGATGATTCGCTTAGGACCGAGTATTCATAATGTGGAACATTTCCTGAAGGTGTAAATGGAGGTTGGACTTTCGGAAGCGAGTTCTACCATGTCAGGCATTTAGCGCTCAACAAATTAGCCCAGACGAAACCATTCATTTCGAACAACTTAAAACACATGGTTGAGTGTGACAATGCTATAATTAAGATCCTCCTATATATGGACGATGAGAACATCAATGTTCCGCTACAAGATCGGATACCGCTTACTCGCAGATTAATGTCACATTTGGGAGAAATGGAATCCATTCGGAAGGATAATTATTGAGAGCGAGAAGCAAGGAAGAAATCAGATATTCGCAAACATAAAGGCAAAATTGACGAATTGACATAAAGTTTTGCAAAAGTTTCACAGGAAACGGATAATTTGCTGTGATTTGAAAACAGACAACTCTAAAAGAAAGCCTCTTTTGAAAATTAGATGTAAGTGCGATGTGTTCTCTTCCATGTGTCGGAAGCAAGTGATGCTGAAATTATTAAGCTCGCCTGTGTTTATAGTTTCTAGTTATTTTGGTGGTGTCAATGATATATTTACCTAATTTTACGTAAATTAGAAGCATTCACTAATCAGTGCTAAGTAATTTTCTTTCGATTAGTGAACAAGTTCTGAGCAGTTTCGCTCAGTAGATTAAATTCTGGGTAGTTTTCATTAGTAGTTTAAATCATTGAAATATATATTTACATTGCCCAAAAACCCATGAAATCCGCAATAATACCTTCAAATGTTCAAATATAATATTTACTTAATCTAGGTAACCTTCTCAAGTTCCAACGGTTTTCCAAAATTCTGAACGTCAATGAGCTAATGATCTTATTCTTGCATTGTAGTGGAATCAGTAGTTTTTTGCACTCACTTTACATTTTGACTTTTACTATAGTTTCAGAGATTTAGGAAAATCAGTCTACGATATTTTTAATTCGAAAGTCCGATGATATAAAAGTATCTAAAAAGAATCTACTTAAATAAATAAATAGATAGTTATTCTCAGTTGCCTGATAATATTGTCGAAGATAGTGTTTAACCCATTCCCCACGTGAATCCAATTAAAAAACATGTGTTTTTCTCAGGATTGTTATAATTACGACATGATCAGTATCATTTAAACAGAAAATTTCATAAAGTTGAGTTAACGTATACTTCGACTGAAGTCACAGAACTAGTAATAGTAGCCTGATCATGAAAATAGGAGTTGAAGTTCACTTTGTTCGGACATTCTTTGCAACGATAAACTTGAATTTCACACTGATATATTCCTATCCATGGAGACAACCTTGACGTTGGTTTCGTTCTCCTGTTTAGCAAATGCGTGTAAAGTTTCGTTAGGCGGGTTTTTGGATATTTTTGTACTCATTCCGATTTAGCGTCTTCTACACCTTGTAAACGTGTAGTCTAGAATGCGTAGCATTTTCAATCAGCCCTATATACTTTGATCTCTTGAAGAAATATTGAAGAATCTTGAAAGAAATTTCTAACTTATAAACTAATAATAATCAAATTTAATTCGTCGATGCACTATAGCTTTTCGTGTAACAGACAACATATTTTTAGGGTTTTTTAGTGTCTATTGTCTTAGTTATGAAATTGTTTTCACTAAGAACATTTCATAATTACATTCAGTTTACTATGACTATCTCAAGTCAACAGAATTTATACATTTATGCAATAATTTTCAAGCCCCTCCCGAAACAAAATCCTGGCTACGGGCCTGCCCACTCGCAATGGTGTGCGTTGAAGTCACCCTTAATATGAAGGGTGGCGGAAGCTGGTTTATTAAGTTCAGAAGTTTGTTTCGCAAGTCCGGAACCCCACTCGGAATGTATACGGATACCACTGTACATTCGACAGGGTAAGAGATCCTGCGAGCTGCTGCTATCAGGTCTGTATCGAGTGGTATAGTTTTCGATGGGATGTCCGCCCTGATCCCCAGGCCGACCGTCTGGAAGATGTTGTTCCCTTGACATGTGTCCCAAGTATACTTGTGCCCAAATCATGGAGACGGGTCTGTGGTGCTTCTTATGTGAGTCTCTTGTACGGCGAGACATATGTGAGTTCTGTTTGCAATATGGATTTGTAAATCTCTTAGGTTTCCATTCAGGCCGTTAATATTCCACTGCAATGCCAGGACGCAACCTTCTCTTTCGACTGCCTGTGTATACAAAGGCTGCTCCTCACTTGGTTCGTAACCCTCCGAAGGCTGTATGTTTTCTCCGATGCTTGACGTTTGTTCAGCTGTGTTGATGCAATAGGGTTCTGAGGGAGAACAGAAAGCGACAGATGGATATGACCGTGGATACGCGTTGGTGGAACTTACCCGGGAAACCCCCGGGTTCCCCGCGCCGGCAACCGTCGGGGACTCTGCGGATATTTCCGGTACTTCCCGAGTCGGGTGCGACGCGGGGAGGGAGGCTTTGCTCAAGCAAGGAGAGCAGGTTTTGATGTTTTCTTCGGAGTCTCTAGTGCTTGGTGTTGATTCGGTTGATGTACCATAGGATCCTGTACGAGAGTAAAGTGCGACAGATGGATACGATCGAGCTATGGGATTGATGGAACTTACCCGGGAAACACCCGGGTTCCCCGCGCCGGCAACCGCCGGGGACTCATCGGATGTTTCCGGTACCTCCCGAGTCGGGGGCGACGCGGGGAGGGAGGCTTTGTTGAAGCACGGAGAGCAGGTTTTGTTAGTGATGTCTCGGTGTGATTGTGAGTGGGTAGCTTCCACTATTATACTTGCGGAGTAGGTGTACATGTTGCGTTCTTTGGTATTGGTGTCACTGTTCCTGTGGTGGAACCGAACTGGATGCCAAGAGCAGCCAGCGATGGGGCTGGGGCTGCGGAGCCGATGATCGGTGTCACTGTTGTCCCTGCGTCCAGGGGTCGATGTCATAGCACTACGTTTGCTGTTTGTTTTTTTGTATTTGCATGGTTGACGGCAAGGTGACGTCTAGTAAGCATTGGCTGGAAGGACTTGAGGGCAGTCGGTTGTTTTCTGTTATATTTGGTGTATGAGTACTTGCCTGAGTTAAAATCGGGCCCGCGCCAATAGCCGCCGGGGGTGCATCGGGAGAACCCGGAACGTCCCCGGTCGGGGTCGACGCGGGAGGTTTGTTTGTTTGGTTTCGGCTATTGAATGTTGTTTGCGTTTGATTTTTGCTTACTGCTGGATTGAGCGTTTGTGCGTTGTGTTACTCTGAGATCACGTCCGAATAGTCAACGGTTGTTGGAGGTTCTTGGCCTGACGTGTTGAGTGCTGTTGTTGAACAGGATCGGGGCCAGGGCATGATGGTTTCAAGGTCGGGTGTAAGCAAGGTCATATCGGGAGTTGTTTTGAAGTTGGTGCTTCTGGATTTATCGGTACCACTTTTTCTGGTATCCTTTACTTTTTGGCGACTGGACCTGCTGAGTTCTGGTTGGTTGGACGGGCCGGCAGGAGCTCCGGCAGCAGAGGTTGGTTCTAAAAATATAGTCTTCTTAGCTTTTGTTCCCGTAGGGGTGTTTCGTTGGTGGAAGTGTTCTCCCTAGGGTGGATAGACGACTTTTGCTTAAGCTCGGAGAAGGCATGCCGCAGTTTCGTTATATCTGCTGTAGCCGCTTGAAGCTGTTTTTGAAGCTTGGAACAATATTCCTTCAGCCGTTTAATTTCCTGATCTTTACCGTCAACTGAACTTTGGGCCTTGCTTTCTTTCAGGGTCACTAGTTCATTCTGCAGCTGTGCTATGACTGTCCCGTTCGTCGTCCTTGGTGTTACCTGTGGCTACGCTGGCATAACTGGGACCTTGTTGCCGTTTCGTTATCAAAGCTCTGGCCTCGGAGAAGGTGAGATTTTTATCAACTCTGATTTTGGTTATCTGTTCTTCCTCGATAAACTTGGGACTCGTCCTACTACGGGTGGAGTGACCTTGTCCACAGCTGATGCAAACGCTTGTCTTGGTACATGGGTTGTCTTTGGATATTTCATGTTGTTCACTGCAGTTCAAGCAAGCGGCGGGGTTGGGACAGAGACGACTACGATGCCCAAATTGGCCGCACTTGAAGCACATCATCGGTAGTGGATAGTACGGACGGATACTGGTGCGGAGTAGGCCAATGAAAACGTGTTCCGGAAGTGCAGAACCAGAGAAGGAGAGGATGACCAATGGTGTATTGACCGGCTTACCTTCAATCTTTTTTGATATTCGGCGAACCTCCGTGATCCCCTGGGTCTTTAGTTCTTCCAGCAGTCTGGCTTCTTCCAAATCTTTGGTGTCAGGATCGTAGATGAAACCCTGGACTTTATTGGGGGTTGGGTGGGGAATAATCTGCACCTTCTGACCGCCTATAAGCTGATTCAACTTCTGTAGGGCTTCGATCGGGTTCTCAACACATATCTGGATCCCTTTGCCTACAGATTTTAGAATAAGGAAAGGATCCGCGGGGAGTCGTTGTTCCTTGTTTCCTGGTTCGTTGACGGCCCTTAATAATAGGGTCTGCTGATCTATCACATCACCGGAATTCATGTAACCGGGGAGCGATCGACTTAGGGAGGGTTCCTCACCCAAGTCCGGGGGAGGAGGGCGTGGCATTATTGCTTAAAAAGTTCTGGTCTTGCTCGCACTGTTGCTGGGTTGACACCTTCAAGTTTTACTCGTTTGGGTTTCGTCACTTTACTATCGTGGAGGTCACTTCGCAGGCGCACACCAATTCGATGTTTCTGTTCGATACTTCACACGCGTTTAAATCGCCGGCGGTCGGTAGGTCAATGGAGGCGCAAGTCTTTTACTGATTTGAATCTTTGCCTAGGTGGAGGCGCGATCAGTTCACCGATTTAACGTGGGAGTTTTGATGGAGGCGCGAGTTGTTTACCTTCTTAAAAGTCTGTACTCCTGATACCTGCTACGATTTTCACAACACTTTTTCCCGCGGAAATTCGGTAGGAATCGGCGCCTTGGCACCGGAGACCCGTCGGGGATCGAGTTTCGAAACACTTGTTTTTCACACTACTAATCGGGTTTCGGAGCACTGCACTTGCGTAAACTATCGCTGAGCTAGCGAAATGTCGCGATGATTTGTGCCGAATAGCAGAGACCGCGCTCAAAAAAAAGGCGGGTGGCGTAAGCCGAGCACTTGTTTATTCGATGAAACAAGGAGCCAGAGAAAAAACTCAACTAATCACTCCGAGTGATTGATACGATCTGATTCCGAAACAAATGTTGCGTTAAATTTTGCGTGGACCACCTTTTTCTGCAGTAAGCGCACTTAGGGTTTTTGCGAATCTTGCCAGTCATCGTGTACTAGTACTTATTTGGACAGTTTGTTAATCCATCATTAAACTCTTCGAATGACATGTTTCTACGCCCATCGTGTTGTCCCAGATAGTGAGCCGCGCTTAATGAGGCATCGTCACACTGAGCCAAAATAAATATTGGTAAAAGTAAGAGTGTTCCGCTCTGAGGAAAAAAAACTAACGCATACTGTTAGGTTGAACTTGAAAGTAAAACTTTTAAATTAATCAAGAATAATGATCAAAATAAAAGTTTTCCTTCTAAGCTATTGAAGAATAGTAATCAAAAGAAAAGTTATATTTTCAAACTAAGAGTATGGGTTGGTTGTTTTTGCCTTACTCATTTACAGGGCCGGCGGAAAGCGTGGTAGTATGGGTAGTACTACCCACTCGAAAATAACCGAGTGGGTAATTACCCACTCGAAATTTTGAACCATTTCAAAAAATTTAGAGGTGCAACGCAAGTATCTCGCACTACACACATTTGAAAACATCGATGTACCACAATTCCAATTGCATAAACGAACGTGACTTAATGTGAATGTAATGTAAGAGTATGCATTGCGAAAAGGGAAAAAATCATTATTAAAGGACCCCTCATCCTATGCTTTCTACCTACTCGGGCATAAATTGTTTCGCCGCCCCTGCTCATTTAGAAAGGAGGGCTGAATGCCATATGCAGGTGCGACTCAGTTCGTCGAGATCGGAAAATGTCTGTATGTATGTATGTTTGTATGTGTGTATGTGGAAAAAAATGTCACCTCTGTTTCTCATAGATGGCCGAACCGATGTGCACAAACTTACTCTCAAATGAAAGGTACAACCTTCCCATCGGCTGCTATTGAATTTTTTGTTGATTGGACTTCTGGTTCCGGAATTACGGGTTGAAGAGAGCGACCACACAGCAAATACCCATGTAAACTGAAATGAAAAATTCTCAAAGGGAGGAGTAAGGGAAAATTTGAAAATCGAATTTGTATTTTGGATGCCAAATGACTTTGAAATGCATGAAACGTTGAGATTTATTGTAACTTCGAACAAAAATATTGTAACTTCGAACAAAAAACCGGTATGCCGGAGTGAAAGCCGAGCGAATCTTCTCGGAGTGCCTACATTTATTCTGACCCAGCCCCAGCTCAGCTTCCTGCCTCCACTCAGTCACCGACCTTAGGTTGCTAAGTGGCGGATAGAATCTGAGCAGGAGCTCATCCGGAATTCTGACTACTTGCGAAATTCCAGCTCAAATAAAACAACCAATTCCGAGTCGGAAATTCTGGTTTGTTTTCCCTGAATGAAAATTAAATATAAGGAAAATTATTTTTTGAAACAACTTTGTTATTGTTTGAGTACAGAATCCGGTACAGATTTTTCTATAGAAGAGTACAGATAGAAAATATTTTTGAACTCTCGGTACAGATTCAATTGTGGCAACACTGGTTATTAGTACTACATTCCTCGCATGATGTAGTTGTATGTGTGACTCTTTTGTAAGCACTGTAAGTTGCATTTTCACCTTAATCAACTGTTCCTCTTCGTGCACTATAGGTCTAACAGACCGTCCGAGAGCGTTAAGTCGAACGTGATTGTGTTCTCCCGTAAATGGTGCAATCTATTTTGTTATTCACTAATTTCACTCGTAGATGGGGGAAACGGGTCTTTGCTATTTCTATAGTTTACACGTACACGCTATAGCGGATGTTTTCTGTTCACACGTGGTGCGCTTTTTGATTTCTGATCTGTACGAAATAAACAAGCAGATTGAAGTAGGAGTCTTTTTTGAGTGGGTATTCGTCGCAGCCCGAATAACAGTTACTGTCCGTACAACAATTTGTAATTTAGTAGAAAATGTTGCATACTGTAGGTTAAATTTAATTACAGAATTTGATTCTTTGACAGAACTGACACCTAGAAATTTGTCCTTAATGATATGGTGTAATTATAGTTACGTGTGCTTGGGTATTCAAAAAAAAAATAAAATTCCCTATCACTTCACAAGAACACTGTTCAGATATCTCCGAGTAGAAATTTCTTCAAGTATTTTTTATTTTTTATGTTGCAGTAGGAACACGCTGAGCTTTATGCATCCGTTCGTCTATTTTGTTATCTTCCATATGCACGGTAATATTTTTATTGCTCTCACTTTCAACCACGTGTTTTAGGTTGTTCTAAAAAAACGAAACAACCTGCGTGGACTAACGTTTAGAATGACATCATTGCTGAATTGCGTAGGTGATGGAACTGGATAAATTTGACAACCGCGGACGCAGGCGTGAGCAGCTCTTTTTTACTATCTTCACTGATGGTGATAAGAATAAGAGAAACGGTGCGTTTGTTCTAGTAACAATGCCGACTAGATCACACGGCTCTTTGCTTTGCTAGAATGCAAACTGACGAACACACCAATTCTGAGGGAAATTTTCAATAACAATTAAAGATTCTGTTTGTTTACTTGCGATTCTGTTATCAACTCTGTTGCTTTTATACTTACCACTTATAGTTTTATTATGAAACCCCAATAATCGAAGGTGAAAGTAAATAAAGTGAGGCTCTCTATATTACTTCGGTCCCATTTTCCCAAGAATTTTTTATATTGATTTTATGATTACAGCAACTATTCGAAATTCGCTTACATAGAAAAGGCTTAATTACATAATGACGGAAAGATAATATAATTGAAATGCTCGCTAGGGTCCAGAAAAATCCATCTATTTAGCTGGTTTCCGCTTGAGTTCCGGCTCATTTTCAGGTTCATTTAAGTGTAGGGTATTCCTTCGCTAGACTTGAGGATGAGTAAACTCACTTTCCTCTCTCCTGCTAAATAGAATACTGAAACATGGCTTCCCATATCAAACCACGAGAAAACGATAGCAAGATTAAGCTATGTAATATAATACCCACCTGTAAAGCGTTAGTACACTATTTTCCTTTTTTCACTTTCTATCTGTTTTATAAGATACGATTGAACAGTATCGTATCGACAAGACTACAGTATAAAGTCCGAGTCTAAAGCTCAGCTGCTTTTCGTTTACCCTGTTAACTTCCATTTCATTTAAATCGAGTTTTATCTTTGTTTCACTTCCAGCGCTGTTTCCCGTCGGTCAATGATTTACACGCTCGTTTCAGTCTATACATTTTTAGGTGCAGGCTACTCAAATAAAAATAGAGGTAGAAAGGTAAATTTAGTTAAGACATGGCCAAAGTGTCCAACCTAGGTTTGATACATTTTCCTAAGAAATCGATGTTTTGAAAATCGTCCAATGCAGGACCTTCATTGGACCAATGTGGGAAAACGTCCAAAAGATCGGATTTGATTTGTGTTGGACGATTCTGAAACAATTTTTAGGGCTGTTCAGAGGAATTCATAATAACCATACACGGAAAAATAGATCAACCCGAAGAATATGTCGTTTTAACTTTAATTGAGGTAATTTTAGGTTCCACTTTTTCTTTACACTTATTATATTTTACTCAATTTTAGGGTATCGTTCAACAGAGCAAACCGCGTTACTAATAGCTGGGATTTTGCTACTCAACTTTGGAATTCTAAAACCAAAGAGGAGTAGAAAAGTGTATGTTAATTTCTTTCTAAATTTGCCTACCCAACCTAAGAGTACCTTATTGAAAGAAGCTTTCCGTTTTAGTTTCGACAACGTGCTCTTTCAATAACATAATTTTGGGTTAGGTAGTTAAAATTCAAATTCAAAAGGATGACATACATTTTTTCTCATCTTTGGGTTTAGCATCCCAATTACTAATAATTACAATTACTAGGTAATTAACTTTAACGTGGTTTACTCCATTGAACTAAATTGAGTAAAATTAAATCAATTTTAAGTAACTCTTCGTACCCGTATAGTTTTTGGAGAATGTTACCTTTGCTTCTAAATAATGCTACTCATTTCTGGGTTGAAGTTTGTTATCGTGTATTGTTTCGAAGGCTAGTACGATAAAAGAAAACAGCACAACCGACAGTCAATAGTGAACCAACTGGTAGAGAATAATAGATGTGACAGGAAAAGAAGCTCAACATAGCACTAGTCAAAAAATACGTTGGGGCGTTCGTCATTCTATTTTCCCCAGCCCAAAGCCGTCCATATGATGCAGTAGAAAACGGAACACACTATTTTATCGCGTTGGGCGAGTTTAAAGGAAATGTCGATACAATTCTAGTCTGTCTGGAAAAGCGATAGTGACGGTCGCTTGATTTCAATCAATAAATGAATTCTAGAGCAGTGAGATGTTGATGGAATTTCGTACACACGTTTTCGGATGTATTCGTATAGTACAACTGCAGAATAGAATGCAGTTCGTTGTCGAGTCGAGTTTGCAGCTACATTAAACAAATTTATTTTGTTAGCTTTTGTAGTTCTATGGAAGTATACCTCGTTCGAAGCTGATCTGGCAGTACAACACATCTTCTAAAAATGTTTGTACTTTTTTTTAGAAAGGAAAAAAGCATTCCAATTATGGAGTCCACGTGGACGTTTGTCATACCCCGTCTTCATTCCAATGACCGAGCATGGATTTTTGCCTTTCTCATATAGAAAGGTTATGCAAAATTCTCCAAAATATTTCGGGGGGGACAAACCCCCTCGACATATTTTGGAGAATTTAAAAAAAATTTAATATGTTAAACAAAAATATGCCTAATATTTCAAATGGAATTCTCAAAGTTTCATTAGCAAAAGTTACCTTAAGAGAATATTTCCTTGTAGTGAAAATTGGTAGCAGACCTCGACACCTACCTGTCGGCTCGTTGTGGAGGCTAGCTCAACCGCCGAGGACTATAACGAGTAGATCGCGGCGAAGCGAGAAGCTGGGAGCTTATTGGTTCACGAAACGGATATGCTTGATGTAGTCCTTGACTGACGGCGAACATGGACTGGAGAGTGTGCGAGAAGTATCCCCATAGCGACCACCAGGCGATTCGCCACCGCATCGGCCAATGGAACCCAGCTGCAGCACGGAGGACGGGCGGCAAGCTTAAGTGGAAGCCTTTAACGAAAACCTCTTTGTTGAGTTACTTCGGCGAACAACGGAATCAAGTACGTTGATGCAGCTGATCTAACAAGAAGGATTGTGACGGCTTGTGACGTTACAATGTCACGAAAACTAGGGCCATGCAGTAGACGGCGTGCAGCTTACGGCTTAAATAAGTAGCTCAGTACGCTACACGCTGCTTGTCTTAGATCCAGAAGGCGGACTCAGAGCGCAAGATCGGAGAGTGACAGGCCCGTAGCCAGGAGTTTATTTCGGGAGGGGCTTAAAAATTATTGTATAAAGCTTTTTTTATTTCGATTATAGAGGTTTTAACCTTATAGTTATCGATTTACCAACTACGCTTTACCCGCCCCTGCATAAAGCTTTTAGTTCTAATTACTTCATATTGTCACTAGAAACTAAACGAAATTTTGAAAAGTTCTTAATGAAAACAAAGCCAAATCTGGGACAATCCATATTCTTTGCGACAAGAAAGGCAATAGTACATCAACGAATTATTGATGTTTAATTTGATTTTTATTATTTATTTTTATTTACAAGTTACAATTTACTCTCGTTGCAACAATGGATATTCTAGAGTTCTCACTCAGTATTTATGCGCTAACCGAATATGACAATCCTTGACGGTGCTGGAAAACGCAAGGTGTTCTAAGCTACACGTTTAAAAGGTGTAGAAGACGCTAAATCGAAATGAGTAGAAAAATATCCATAAAATGTTCGATCGAAGAGAATGTCGAAATTTGTACAAAATCTTCTGATTTAGCAAATGAATTGTAGATGGTTCAACTTCTATTTTCTTGATCTGGCATCCTGTAACTATCACCAGTTCTAATGCATCATGCTAACATAACTTTTTGGCATACCCCAGTTAGGAAGGAGGATCTTTGGTGATCAATAGGATCAAAATATATGGGTCATTCCACGTCTGATTTACAACCCAAATTTGAATTCTTTCCAATTTTTTTTTCTTGCATTCATTAGCTAAAAATAATTGACACGTATTTTTTATTTTGGCTGAACATGATTTTGTTTTCAAGTTATTAGTTTTAGAACTTTTGAAGTTTATAACAGTGATTATTTTTCAATCACTTATAACTCGGAAACGATTCGATATATGGAAAAAAAATATTAAATAAAAAAGTTGTGTACTCAATGAGCTTACTGAAAAAAATTGCAATTTCTTTTTGTTATATAACTTATGAAATTTGCAATTGTTTGAAACAAATTGAATTTTTTAAAGTTGGACCAATTTTTTTATTTATTATTTTCTTTAATTATTAAGAATCATGTTAAAATGATTGTGCAAAAATTTGGGAGTGGATATCAAAATACTTTGCGAGATATTACAATTATAAATTTAAAACAAGGCATCAAACGCCTAGTGATAGGCCTATTGTAATTGAAATATCTCGTAAAATACTTCGAATTTCTTTCTGAAATTTGTACACAATCTTCTCGATATAATTATAAATTATTTGAAAAAGCTTAAAATTTTTTTTTGGCTCTACCCTAAAAAAAAAATTATTTGTTACTAATATTTGCATAGTACATAAATTATTTAACAAAAACAAATATTGCAAAAAAAACCGCCTAGATCATCCGAAAACGCAGCTTTTATTATTTAATGCTTTTTTCCAGAAATCTAATAGTTTCTCAGTTATCAGGGAATGAAAAATGTCCAATTCTATTAAATTTATAAAACTTTAAAAAATCACTATATTATTAAAAGTCGATATTTGTATGTATTTGATTTATGGACTCCTAAATGGCTTAACCAATTGCCGTAAAAATTTATGCATAGTGTTTGTGTGCTATTGGTGGGGATTATCTGCCTACAAGATGGCGCTTCGTGTTTTCCTCCCATTTCGTTGAAAGTCGCATCAACGCGCGATGGGTATTAGCTAGTATTTTATAAAGTTCAAAAACTCATAACTCAAAAAAAGTTCAAAAACTCATAACTCAAAAAAATATCAAATTCAGCCAAAGTAAAAAAAAATCGTGTCTATAATTTTCAGCTAAAGAATGCAAAAAAATTGGAGGGAACTAAAATTATAGTTGTAAATCGTGGAATGACACGCATTCTGCAAAGTTAAAACTATTTTGGGGGTATTCTAATGTTAAAAGAAAATATATTTTTAAAGTCCCCCGAAATCAAATTTATTTTGATTACATAACTATATTAAAAAGATTATGTGAAAATTTCAGAATGGAACTCGAAGTGTTTTACGAGATATTCCAGTTATAACAGGCCTTTCACTAGGGGGTGGGCGTAGCGTAGTTGGTAAATCGATTGCCTTGCACACAACGCACCTGGGTTCGAGTCCCGACCCCCCGCACATAGGGTTAAAAAAAATTCATAAGAGAATTTTCTAACCCGAAGAGGCGAATGACCTTAAGGTTAAAACCTCTATAATCGAAATAAAAAAAGGCCTTTCACTGGGCGTTTAGTGTAAAATTGCTTTGTTTTATGTTTATAATTGTAATATCTCGCAAAGAATTCCACTGCCACATTTTTACACAATCTTTTTAACATGATTTTTAATACTTAAAGAAAATAATAAATAAAAAACTTGGTACAACTTTAAAAAAAAATCAATTTGTTTAAAGTAATTGCAAAGTTCATAAGTTATATATGATTTTTTTTTTGTTATCAGTGATTGAAAAATGTTCAATTTTATAGACTTCAAAAGTTCAAAAGCAAATAACTTGAAAAAAAAATAATATTTAGCCAAACCAAAAAATACGTCAATTATTTTTAGCTAAAGAATGTAAGAAAACATTTTGGAAGGAATTGAAATTTTGATTGTAAAACTGACGTGGAATGACATATGTATTTCAATGATTTAATCAACTAAAGGTAACTGCCCAGAATTCAATCTATTCAAGAAAATTGACCACAAATCGAATGAAAATCACTTAACACTGATACTACTATCATCTAATTTACGTAAAATTTTACTAAATGCTTCATTGCTGACAACATAACTAGAAACTATAAATGTGAACAAGCTCAATAATTTCAGCATCTCTTAATTTTGACACATAGAAGGGAATACATCGCACTTACTTCCCCTCGATTTCTATTTATTGATTCCTTTTTGCTTTTTTTCTCCTTGATGTCTTATCATCTTATTCCATAAAGACCAAAAATAAAACGAAAGACTGTAATATAATGAAAACATGAAATCGAAACAATAATCCCACCTTATTGACTTATAGACTCAACTAGTTACAACATTTTAGTCGCTCTCCGTGATAACTTGCTGATGTCTGATCAATCTATCGATACGTCGTTTTCAAACTTACATAGGCATTAATTAGAAACCATCGAAAGCGACTAAAATGCTGCTGGCGGTTGCAACATTTAGTTTATTATGGTTGATTGACTAATATGTGGTTTATCATCCATTGATCAATTGACATACGAACGAAAGTAAGTGTAAAATCACGTCAGTTAGTCCTACCGCTACTGTGTACGTTTCTGTATATCAACAAAATTAGTAATATACGATTCGTGGGTTGATGAACACCTCAGGAAAACCGCTGGTTTACCACTTTTTGGCTTGTTTACTTTTTCACGTTTTTCTTGCTTATTGTTCGATTTTTCAGACTAACAGTGTTTCAATACGGCCCGCATTCCCCACATAAAATGAAATTGAGTGTCAATAGAAATTGCATTAAATGATGCGAAAATAAAAAAAAAACTGTCGTCTAGGCTGATGACATAGTTGTGTATGTCATCAGCTAATTGAAATGTTTTTGTTTAGCACGCTTAAGTGAGATGCCTGACGTTTATATTAAGCGTACAGTGCTCTAATCTTTTACAGAAATCCAATTTGCGTATGATTTAACTAACTTTCTTTATTCAGGCCAATATCTAGCATAAAATGAGTTTTTTTGAAGATGCCATCACTAGCGATAAATGTTAATTTTGGAACAGTTTCTGTGCTCAGTTTTCTATGAAACTTCTAAATTTTTATTATATAATTCGTTTATTTGAGTCGGTTCAATGCATTAGCTAAATGAAGCCTTGAGTCTTTAATATATTTCCACGATGTAAACAATGAAAATGGTAAAACGCTGATGGTTGTCCAACAGATCTCGTGCGATTGACCTGTTTACTGACTGAGAAATATTTTTCATAACCAACCGCGTCTTGGTGGTCGTTCATATCTATCTCGTACACTTCCGTTTTATTATCGTGGTAACTGCCATGTCCATGTTCGCGAATATCTGATTTCATTTTTGTTTTGTCCCCTTACGGGCCACCAGTGTCGATTTCCTCAATGATGATGCTGGCTGTTAATTTTAGGATACTAGACGTAGTTTTTGCCGTCAATATTATATGAACAGCAGCCACAAATTTGGCAATTGTTTGTTTTTCAGGTAATCGTATTGGAGACTATGGATGTGCAAAGATGTAACGTGTATAATGATACTATCGCATTGCGTTTTATACGTGCAGGGTCAGCTAGAACGAAACCCTAGCTGACCCTGCCCGTCTAATTCCTAGATGTGTCCTTTATAATAAATTCCATTTTTTCCAAATGTGACAGGAATCTTTTAATGGCCACGGTTCAAATAAGTTAAGCTTGTTTATTAGGGCTTTAACCTCCTGGTTGTTCGCCCGCGGTTCAAGTAAGTGGTATCAGATCTTGTAGCCGAACATTGATTTTCTCATCATCCATATATATGAGAATCAACCACGTGTTACAAGTTGCAAAATGACTGGTTTCGCCTGGGCTAATTTGTTGAATAACATAAGTACTGAATGCCTGACAAGGTCGAACTCGTTAAAGGCGAAGTTCGTAAGCATAACCTCTATTTTCACCTTCAGCAAATATTTTCCATCATGAAATTCGGTTATGCAAAAATTCCGGAAGTCAATAGCCTCCACGTTTGGCTGGAGCACATCTTCCTGCTTCTGTGATTCAATCATCCGACGGATTACCCCAGCAAGAATTAAAGTAACAGTTTCTTTTGTTCTTCCGACTAGTCAGACAATATGAAAGGAAGTGTGTTATCAGACTCGGCATACTGAGTAGATATCGTGACCGATGTCTTCGATGGTTCGAAATAGCAATCTTCCTCACCATTCTCCCATTAATTTGTTGAAACCAAACAAGATACAATTTTTTTACGAGTTGCTTCTTAAATTTATTTTTGAAAAATTTCGGGGGGGGCTTTAGCCCCCTAGCCCCCCCTCTGGCTACGTGCCTGGAGAGTGAGAGAGGAGCGCAAGCGACGTTTCGAGAAGGTAGGGACTCTTAAAAACGGGAGATCAAGCTTAGCAAGCCAATTACCATAAGTAGTTGTGCTGAGAAATAAACGCCAATCCCTGGGGGACACGTACTGAGCAGAGCTTGAAAAAGTTGACATCGCTGCGTGAAGTTGAAAGAAAACAAAATTCAATTCATGCCCGCCTCGATGAATGAAATTTTTGAGTCGTTTCCCTCGTCATTCGTTCTCCCGACACAGCGCATTCAGGTTCGGACATGTTTGGTTTCAGAAGCAAACTGAATTTTGTTTCTATTCTACCTATGAGAAGGATTATTGAGCAAAATTGCACCAGATAGAGATTACGCAGTTCAATTATGCTCGAAAATGTAGAATATTCCAACTTCTGTCTTCAAACTCTCCACATAATAACAAATGAATGCTTTGGTTGGTGAAGGAATTTATATTTCCTCTGCACTCAAGCATTCGATTCTGCATGAAATTTCAGTCAGTCGAAAAGTAAATGAATGAGGGAGGCGGTGAATCTGAATGTCGGTTTCGGAAGAGGTAAGCAGAAATAGGTAAATGATTTTGAAATTTAGCGGCACTGGTACTGAGTCGTTATGACGAAGACGAGGGTCCGTCAACATCAACTGAAATATACCCGTGTAAGCTAAATATAATCGTTGAGGGTCTCTTCCCGAATCACGATTCAACCACCTGGTCACCCACATCGTACGGCGAAGAAGAAGGAGGTAACACAGCCGAGTGGCAAGCGACTAACGACGAGCTCAAAGAAGCGTCGATGTGATTAAAATCAAAGAAAACCCCCGGTCCGGATGGAACACCAACCGTGGCGCCGAAAGCTGCGATCCTGGCATATCCGGACATGTTCAGGATGCTACTGCTGAAGTCTTTAGACGATGGAAGTCCCCGAAATGAGGAAGGTACAGAAACTGATGTGCTGGCAAAGTCAGGGAAGTCACCGGGCCATCCAGCCTCGTAAAGACCAATTCCGCAGCGTGGGATAAAAGGGTGAGCCAGATCCTGAAGATCTAGTTCCAGAGTAAGCACTGCTGTATCAGACGAACAAAGAGCAGAAGGCAATGCGACTCTCAGCGGGTGTTCTTCAGGGCTCCATTCCATGTCCAACTCTTTGGAATGGGATGTACGATGGGGTCGTAACACCGCGGCTGCCCAGGAAAGTGAAAATCTTGGGTTTCGTGGACGACGTGTCACTAACGGTGATGAGTGAGACACTTGAAGAAATGGAGGTGTCGGGGACGGAGACAATAGATGCGATCGATAGCTGGATGAACGGGTCAAGCTGCAAATAGCTCACCACAAGACGGATTTGTTGTTGGACAGCAACTGCAAAGCGGTTCAACGGATACAGATCACCGTCGAAGGGCATGTGATTGCATCGAAGCGTGTACTGAAGCAATTGGGAGTGATAATCGACGACTGATTGAGCTTTAACAACCACGTTGATTACACCTGCGAAATGTCGGTCCATTATCTAGTGTTTCGTCAGCGATACTGCAGAAATGGGGCTCCTGCTTGGGGTGCAGCGCTGAAAAGCAAGTGGAACCGCGAAAAACTGAACAGGACGCTTCGACTGCTGGTCGTACGAGATTCGATTGCGTACCGGAGGCAGTATGCGTTATCTCCAAGACGGAGGATATCAAGTGCTACAATCAATAAAACGTCAGAAACGTAAGATGATGAGAATCGATACGATGGTGACGTGGCAGCAGGAATGGGACAATACGGAGAAAGGAAAGTGGACCTACCGGTTCATCCAAACCTGTCGGCATGGGTAAATAGAAAAATAGAAAGCACGGAGAGATGACCTTCCACCTGAAACAGCCCCTACCGAGCCACGGCTGCTTAAGGAGTATCTTCATCGGTGTGGGTACGCATCGTCAACACTGTGCCCGGAGTGTGAGAACGTCGAGGAGACGCCGGAGCGTCGTTGAATGTCCGAGGTTTGAAGTCTTTGAATGTCCCAGGAGAGTGTTTGAATGTCCGAGGTTTGAAGTGACGTGCAGGAAGCTACTTAAAACGGGAGGACCGGACATCAACCCGGATAATGTAGCCTACAGAATGACAAGCGACGTAAAGACGTGGAACACAGTAAACAGAGATATGCTGTAGATCATGGCCGTCTTGTAGAGGAATGGACATCGAGCAACGGTTTCGGGTGAGCAATCACCGACAGGGAACTCTCCGCAGGGATAAGCTAGGTCCACCGCCGAGGACTAGTCGAGTAGACTGCAACAGAGCACCGAGTATGAGTCGTCGAAACGCCAGCAAACCGAGCGTGACGCTCCATGCGGATTCGTCAGACCGACCACGGCACCCCAACCGGTTGTTCCGATAGAAAAATAGCGAAAACCAAAGAAGAATCGATATTGGGAGAACTTTTTTCGTCAAAGAACTCTCCGTCAGCGTAAGCTAGATTCACCGCTGGGGACTAGACTGAGTAGACAGCGACGAGACACCACTAGTCGCGGGTCAGCGTCACACCAGTGCACTGGACACCCTGCTTCACCAGAATCGTCGAACTGACCTCGGCACCTAACTGATTGGCTCCATCTCGGGAGAATTTCTCTCGTCGGGGAATTCTCTGTCAGAGTAGGTCAGGTCCATCGTCGGACTAGACCGAGTTGTTCGTGAACAAGTCGAGGAGCTGAATGGATCATCAAGGAAGTAGTGCTAAATGGCCCAAGAAGAGAACTAAAGGGCTTACAGGAGTTGCGGTGCTAAATGGCACCGGTCACGGAGCCAAAGGGCTCAAGAAATTGTCGGACTGATATTAAATAAGAATCGGTATCGGGAGAACTTCTTTCGTCTGGGACCTCTCCATCAGCGTACAGTCAGATTCACCGCCGGGAACTAGACTGCGTAGACCGCGACAACACACCACCAGTCGCGCCGGGGCTCCAGCAAACCAGACGCCCTACTCTACCGGAATCGCCGAACTGACCTCAGCATTTGGCTGGTTGGCTCGCTTTCGAACTTCTCTCGCCGGAGAACTTTTCTTCGGAGTAGGCTATCGTTGGGGACTAGACCGAGTAGTTCACGAATCAGTCGGAAGCTCAATGAGGAAGTGGTACTGAATGGCACAAGGGAACTGAAGGGCTCAGTAAATTAGACAGTCTGAAGTTTGCCGCCCAGATTGTCCTCGCAGGGAAGAACATTAATTCTAGACTCACAGCTAGCTTTCCAAACCATGACAACCCAAATCCGTTCCCTGAGTTGTTGTTTTCTGAACATTTTTTTCCTGCTCAGAATGTTTTTAAACATTTTTTCATATATATGCAAAAATCTTCATTGAATTTCTAATGGATCCGACTTCCGGTTCCGGAATTACAGGGTGATGAGTACGATCACGCAGAAAATGTCGATTTTAATAAATTCTGCAATGAATGTATAAAGGTGAAAAAAATTCCAATATATGACCACAACTGCTTCGATTTGTAGTATTAGGTCACTAACATCCATTCAAAGCCTCTTTGGCCACATTGCCCACCATCGTCGGTTCTAGAAGCTCCGGCAGAAGTATCCAAATTCAGAATAACAGTCACATCGGTTTCTCGGAGATGGCTAGACCGATTCAACTAAACTTAGTTTCAAATAAAAGGTGTTGCGCGCCCGTAAATGGCTATTCAATTTCATACCGACCGGACCAACTTCCGGAGTTACAGGTTGTGGCGTGCGATCGCATAGCAAATCCCGATTCAAACCGATACTCCGATGAAAGCAAAAAAGGTAAAAATTTCGCTAAAATGTCTCTCAAACAACTTAAATTTGCAGTTCTAGGTCACCGACGGCCAACCAAACTTTCGTTGCCTACATTGACCACCATAGACGGTTCCGGACGTGGGCCGATTTTCACAAACTTAGTCCCATATGATAGCTGTAGTATCCCCACAGATATCTATAAAATTTCGTACGGATCGCTTATATGGTTCCGGAAAAATAGACTAAACCGCTCGGTCACATATGAAATTCCCATATAAGCCGGAACTCAAAAAAAAATTTCAAGGGGGGACCCCATGAAATTTCAGAAATCGAATTCGTATTTTTGATGCCAAACATCTTTAAAATGCATGAAACGTCGAGAATTTATGTTATCTCGAAAAAAACAAATTTCATAAAAATCGACTTTTTGGGACGATTTTGCACCTTTTGCCTTTCTCAATATTTCAATTTAATATTGCCGTGGCTGGTTTTTCTTTTACAAATTTTTAGAACTCGAATAATGATTTCTTTTCTTGTATATAGTTGTCATGTCGTGTATAATAAAAATGTAATATATACATTTGAAAGTTTTTAATTAATATGAATAACTCAATAATTCTTTTGTTCACGATTGAGAAAGGCATAATTGCACCGCTAGGTGGATTAAAACAGGTTTTTGAGTGTAAAATCACGTCTGGTAGAAGCTATATACTACTGCTACACTGAACCGAAAACTTACTATTAGTGGTCAACAATAATTGTGAAAGAATATATTACCTGTCCGCTGTAACATCATCGTTATATGCATTTAGCAGGTATCATATTAATAATCCAATAATATCACCAGAAAATATAAATATCTGATCGGGTATACAATCAAATTAAATGGTACAAGGTATTGTTGTGGTTGTGGGTTTCTATTTTACAATGTGTGTAAGCACACAGTTTACAATGAATTTAATTACATCACACTGTTCATAAAACAGCTAAGATGCGCATTAGGCAAGCATCATTAGAAAACGAATAAAGATACTTTTTATTCTAATGATAACAAAAGATATCACAACTGAAATCTGTCCTTCGCCAGTTTTTTCTCTCTTTCAGTGGAACGCCTGGTACTTTACACATCCGAAACTGAAGCGGGTCTCCAGTGCGCATTGGGTTGTAATCTTCAATTATTGGGAGAATCATTTCAAACAATTGCACTTCGCATAAACACAACTTTTCTCTAGAAGTACGGCATCAAATCTGGTTTTGCGAGCAAATACTTATCGCTCGTAAGCGTCGTGTCGTGTCGTGTGCATACTTCGTTCGGTTCAAGTGGAACGCTTGTGAAAGTTTCTTTTTCCGTTACGATGGAACCGAGAGCTAGCGACCCGCAAGACACCGAAACCTGGCACTTCGGTTTCGCTTCCGCCCGAGCAGGGTCATGGACTAACTTTAATTAACAGTAATTCAATTAACCGAAAGGCAGCTGCTTAGTCTGTATCATTTGCCTTCTCTCGCAGACATCTTCTGTTGCCGGGAAGATTGAGCAATGCTAATGATGATGATAGGATTAGAGCGAGCGGTGATTTTTTTTTTCTTCTCGTCTCGTGTGAGTAGGTAGATAGACGTTTCCAGTTCGCTTCATGTTCATTGTCATTCGTACTGTTTGCCCAAGGCGGTTGTGTGGGGGCGTGATGTATTTTGCATCAATTTATGTAAGACTTTAAGGAATCTCTGTTAATGAGCAATAAGTTGGCGGCACCA